>NC_074670.1:71786856-71894356 GCF_029448725.1 Salvelinus fontinalis
CTGTAACGGGTGACGCTCTCCTCATCCTCATATGAGGTGAGGAGAGAAAGATCTTCAGACCAAAACGCAGGCTTAGGGAAATAAGCCATCTTTATTAACAACGATAAAGATGGCAACACGAAACGAAACAAACACTTTCAAAACTACAAAATAACAAAACGACGTTGACGAGACCTGAACATAAACTTACATAACTAAACATAAACTTACGTACAGGAAACAGACGACATCGAAACGAAAACGAAACAAACAAACGCTACAGTCCTATTGTAAAGACTGTCGCTTTCCTCATCCTCGGATGAGGTGAGGAGAGAAGGATCTTCTGACCAAAATGCGGGTTCAAGGAAATATGCCATCTTTATTTTTAATACGAAAACTGATGACACGAAAACAAACACTTTCAAAACTTACAAAATAACAAAAACGACGTAGAACGGAACCTGAACATAAACTCACATAACAAACGTAAACTCACGGACAGGAACGTTACATCGAAACACACGAACAGCCAAACAGTCCCGTAAGTGAAAACACATCGAACACAACGACGAAAGACATCACAGGAGACACAAACCCATATACTACACCCCATAACCCCTTTACCATATAAACACCCAAAACTAACAAAACATAAACATTCCCCATGTCACACCCTGACCTAACTAAAATAATAAAGAAAACAAAGAATACTAAGGCCAGGGCGTGACATAACCCCCCCCTTGAGGCGCGAACTCCGGGCGCACCATACACAGTCTAGGGGAGGGTCTGGGTGGGCTTCCCTCCACGGTGGCGGCTCCGGCTCTGGTCGTGGTCCCCACTTCACCACAGTCCCTAACCACCTCCTTAGCCTCTTCAAAATGACCCCTCTCCACATTAATCCCATTGCATTAAGGGACAGCTCCGGACTAAGGGCCAGTACCAGGGTAAGGGGCAGTACCAGGGTCAGGGGCAGTACCAGGGTAAGGGGCAGTACCAGGGTAAGGGGCAGTACCAGGGTAAGGGGCAGCACCAGGGTAAGGGGCAGCACCAGGGTAAGGGGCAGCACCAGGGTAAAGGGCAGCACCAGGGTAAGGGGCAGCTCCGGACTGAGGAATGGCAGCTCCGGACTGAGGAATGGCAGCTCCGGACTGAGGAATGGCAGCTCCGGACTGAGGGACTGCAGCTCCGGACTGAGGGACTGCAGCTCCGGACTGAGGGACGGCCCATGGCTGGCTGACAGATCTGGCTGCTCATGGCTGACTAACGGATCTGGCTGCTCATGGCTGGCTGACTGATCTGGCTGCTCATGGCTGGCTGACTGATCTGGCTGCTCATGGCTGGCTGACTGATCTGGCTGCTCATGGCTGGCTGACGGATCTGGCTGCTCATGGCTGGCTGACGGATCTGGCTGCTCATGGCTAGCTGACGGATCTGGCTGCTCATGGCTAGCTGACGGATCTGGCTGCTCATGGCTAGCTGACGGATCTGGCTGCTCATGGCTAGCTGACGGATCTGGCTGCTCATGGCTAGCTGACGGATCTGGCTGCTCATGGCTAGCTGACGGATCTGGCTGCTCATGGCTAGCTGACGGATCTGGCTGCTCATGGCTAGCTGACGGATCTGGCTGCTCATGGCTAGCTGACGGATCTGGCTGCTCATGGCTAGCTGACGGATCTGGCTGCTCATGGCTAGCTGACGGATCTGGCTGCTCATGGCTAGCTGACGGATCTGGCTGCTCATGGCTGGCTGACGGATCTGGCTGCTCATGGCTGGCTGACTGATCTGGCTGCTCCTGTCTGGTTGGCGGCTCTGGCAGATCCTGTCTGGTTGGCGGCTCTGGCAGATCCTGTCTGGTTGGCGGCTCTGGCAGATCCTGTCTGACGGACGGCTCTAGCGGCTCCTGTCTGGCTGGCGGCTCTAGCGGCTCCTGTCTGGCGGACGGCTCAGTGGGCTCATGGCAGACGGGCGGCTTTGCAGGCTCATGGCAGACGGGCGGCTTTGCAGGCTCATGGCAGACGGGCGGCTCAGATGGCGCTGGGGAGACGGATGGCTCAGATGGCGCTGGGGAGACGGATGGCTCAGATGGCGCTGGGGAGACGAGCAGTTCAGTCATCGCTGTGCAGACGGCAGACTCCTGCCGGCTGAGGCGCACTGTAGGCCTGGTGCGTGGTGCCGGGACTGGTGGCACCGGGCTGGGGACACGCATCTCAGGGCTAGTGCGGGGAGCAGCAACAGGACGCACAGGACTCTGGGGACACACAGGAGGCTTGGTGCGTGGTTTAGACACTGGTGGTAAAGGGCTGGAGACACGCACCATATAGCTAGTGCGTGGAGGAGGCACTGGTGGTACTGGATTGGGGCGGGGAGGTGGCGCCGGAAATACCGGACCGTGCAGGCGTACTGGCTCCCTTGAACGCCGAGCCTGCCCAACCTTACCTGGTTGTATGCTCCCCGTCGCCTGACCAGTGCGGGGAGGTGGAATAACCCGCACCGGCCTATGTAGGCGAACCGGGGACACCATGCGTAAGGCTGGTGCCATGTACGCCGGCCCGAGGAGACGCACTGGTGACCAGATGCGTTGGGCCGGCTTCATGACATACGGCTCAACGCTCAGTCTAGCCCGGCCGATACGTGGAGCTGAAATGTACCGAACCGGGCTATGCACGCGTACAGGAGACACCGTGCGCTCTACTGCGTAACACGGTGTCTGCCCGTACTCCCGCTCTCCACGGTAAGTACAGGGAGTAGGCGCAGGTTTCCTACCTGACTTCGCCACACTCCCTTTAAGGCCCCCCCCAAGAAATTTTTGGGTTGTACTCACGGGTCTCCAGCCTTGTCTCCGTGCTGCCTCCTCATATCGCCTCCTCTCGGCTTTCGCTGCCTCCAGCTCTTCACGAGGGAGGCGATATTCTCCAGGTTGATCCCAAGGTCCATCTCCTTCCAATTCGTCCTCCCAACTCCAGAAATCCTGTGTAGGTAGGTCCTGTTGCCGCCTTCCATGCCGCTTGGTCCTATGGTGAGTAATTCTGTCACGATCGTGTGGCGGATTGACGGACCAAAATGCAGCAGTTGGAAAATAAGCCATCTTCTTTTATTTTAAAAGATGACAAACAATAAACACGAAACACTTTAACAAAATAACAAAACGATCGTGAAGCTACAAACGTTGTGCACATACATACAGGCTACAAACGTTCTACATAGACAATTACTCACAACCAATGAGAGCCTATGGCTACCCTAAATAAGGCTCCCAATCAGAGACAACCGAAATCAGCTGTCTCTAATTGGGAACTCATTCAGGTAACCATAGACTCTCCTAGACAACTAAACATACATAGACAACGCTAGACATCTACACTCAACACACAAAAACTAACATAAATAGGTCAGGAACGTGACAGTACCCCCCCCCCACAAGGTGCGAACTCCGGACGCACCAGCACAAAGTCTAGGGGAGGGTCTGGGTGGGCATCTAACCACGGTGGTGGTTCAGGCTCGGGGCGCGGTTCCCACCCCACCATAATCCATCCTAACTTCCTCCCTCCAAGAATGTCCACCCTCTTTTGACCCCCACAAAATTCCCTTAACAACATATCTAATAGGGACAACACCGGGACAGAGAGATAAATCAAGAAAGAGGGATAGATAAGAATATAGAGATAGATGAAGATAGAGAGGGAGATTAGGATAGAGGGGCAACTCCGGACTGAAAGGCAGCTCCGGACAGAGAGACAGCTCTGGACTGATGGGCAGTTCTGGGTATCCAGCCTTTTCAGGCTGAAGGGCAGCTCATGGCTGACTGACGAATCTCGATGCTCATGGCTGGCTGACGGCTCTCGACGCTCATGGCAGGCTGACGGCTCTCGACGCTCATGGCAGGCTGACGGCTCTCGACGCTCATGGCAGGCTGACGGCTCTCGACGCTCATGGCAGGCTGACGGCTCTCGACGCTCATGGCAGGCTGACGGCTCTCGACGCTCATGGCAGGCTGACGGCTCTTGACGCTCATGGCGCTCTGACGGCTCTGGCTGCTCATGGCGCTCTGACGGCTCTGGCTGCTCATGGCTCTCTGACGGCTCTGGCTGCTCATGGCTCTCTGACGGCTCTGGCTGCTCATGGCTCTCTGACGGCTCTGGCTGCTCATGGCTCTCTGACGGCTCTGGCTGCTCATGGCTCTCTGACGGCTCTGGCTGCTCATGGCTCTCTGACGGCTCTGGCAGATCCTGTCTGGTTGGCGGCTCTGGCAGATCCTGTCTGGTTGGCGGCTCTGGCAGATCCTGTCTGGTTGGCGGCTCTGGCAGATCCTGTCTGGTTGGCGGCTCTGGCAGATCCTGTCTGGTTGGCGGCTCTGGCAGATCCTGTCTGGCTGACGGCTCTAGCGGCTCCTGTCTGGCTGACGGCTCTAGCGGCTCCTGTCTGGCTGACGGCTCTGTAGGCTCATGGCAGACGGGCGGCTTTGCAGGCTCATGGCAGACGGGCGGCTTTGCAGGCTCCTGGCAGACGGATGGCTCAGACGGCGCTGGGGAGACGGATGGCTCAGATGGCGCTGGGGAGACGGATGGCTCAGATGGCGCTGGGGAGACGGATGGCTCAGATGGCGCTGGGGAGACGGATGGCTCAGATGGCGCTGGTGAGACGGATGGCTCTGGCCGGATACGGCGCACTGTAGACCTGGTGCGTGGTGCCGGAACTGGAGGCACCGTGCTACTGATAAGCACCTTCCTACTAGTGCGGGGAGCAGGGACAGGGCACACTGTATTCTCAAAGCCTACTCTATCCCTGATGCGTGGTACCGGCACTGGTGACACCGGGCTGAGGACAAGCACATCAGGATTAGTAGGGGGAGAAGATACAGTGGGTTCAGGGCTCTGGAGACGCACAGGTAGCTTAGTGCGTGGACCCGGAACTGGAGGCACCGGGCTAGATACACGCACTACAGGGAGAGTGCGTGGAGGAGGAACAGGGCTCAGGATACGCACTGGTAGCCTAGTGCGTAGTGTATACACTGTAGGTACTAGGCTGGGGCGGGGAGGTGGTGCCGGAAATACCGGACCGTGGAGGCGTACTGGCTCTCTTGAGCATTGAGCCTGCCCGACCTTACCTGGTTGAATGCTCCCGGTTGCCCGACCAGTGCGGGGAGGTGGAATAACCCGCACCGGCCTATGTAGGCGAACCGGAGAAACCATGCGTAAGGCCGGTGCCATGTATGCCGGCCCGAGGAGACGCACTGGAGACCAGACGCGTTGAGCCGGCCTCATGACACCTGGCTCAATACCCAATCTAGCCCTCCCAGTGCGGGGAGGTGGAATAACCCGCACTGGGCTATGCACTCGTACAGGAGACACCGTGCGCTCTACTGCGTAACACGGCGCCTGCCCGTACTCCCGCTCTCCACGGTAAGCCTGGGAAGTGGGCGCAGGTCTCCTACCTGCCCTTGGCCCACTATCTCCTAGCCCCCCCCCAATAAATTTTTGGGAATTACTTACGGGCTTTTTCGGCTTCCGTGCCAGACGCGTTCCCTCATAGCTCCGGTTCCTCTCCCAGATAGCCTCTGCTCTCCTCAATGCCTCCACCTGTTCCCATGGGAGGCGATCCCTCCCAGCCAGGATCTCCTCCCAAGTGTAGCAACCCTTTCCATCCAAAACATCGTCCCATGTCCATTGCTCCTTTCTCTCCTGTCCCTTACTCTGTTTCGTTTTCCCTTGCCGCTTGGTCTTAGCGTGTTGGTGGGTGATTCTGTAACGGGTGACGCTCTCCTCATCCTCATATGAGGTGAGGAGAGAAAGATCTTCAGACCAAAACGCAGGCTTAGGGAAATAAGCCATCTTTATTAACAACGATAAAGATGGCAACACGAAACGAAACAAACACTTTCAAAACTACAAAATAACAAAACGACGTTGACGAGACCTGAACATAAACTTACATAACTAAACATAAACTTACGTACAGGAAACAGACGACATCGAAACGAAAACGAAACAAACAAACGCTACAGTCCTATGTGGTACGAACATAACATACGGACACAGGAGACAATCACCCACAAACAAACAGTGAGAAATGCCCTACCTAAATATGACTCTTAATTAGAGGCAAACGCAAACCACCTGCCTCTAATCAAGAGCCATACCAGGCAAACCGAAACCAACATAGAAACAGATAACATAGAATGCCCACCCAACCTCACGTCCTGACCAACTAACACACAAAAACTAACATAAATAGGTCAGGAACGTGACAGTTTCTCTGTGTTTTTGATTAGATATATTTCTCAATGACTTTCTTAGATTTTTGCAATCATTATCAAACCATTTTTCATTATCTGTTATTTTTGGTTTGCTCTTATGCTTCTTTAGATTAGCCAAGGAGGCTAATTTGTCAAATATAAAGTTTATGTTTCTAACGGCCAAATTTACACCTTCATTGCTGAAGGAGAATGTTAAGGCTAAAAAGTTGTCCAGGAGAGATTGTATTTTTTGGCTACTAATTGCTTTTTGGTAGATGTCTGTACTGTTTGCACTCCATCTATAGGCTTGTTTAGTACCATGTAATTTATTGGGCCGTGATGCTTCATGGTTGGGTTCTGCTCTTCTCAGATACACTGTGATTTTACTGTGGTCTGAGAGAGGTGTTAGTGGGCTGACTGTGAAGGCTCTGAGAGACTCTGGGTTTAGGTCGGTGAGGAAGTAGTCTACAGTGCTGCTGCCAAGGGATGAGCTGTAGGTGTACCTACCAAAAGAGTCTCTCAGCCTCTCTCTCTCTCTCTCTCTCTCTCTCTCTCTCTCTCTCTCTCTCTCTCTCTCTCTCTCTCTCTCTCTCTCTGTCTCTCTGTCTCCCTGTCTCCCTGTCTCTCTGTCTGTCTGTCTCTCTCTCTGTCTATGTCTCTCTGTCTCTGTCTCTCTGTTTCTCTGTCTCTTTCTCTGTCTCTCTCTCTCTCTCTCTCTGTCTCTGTCTCTGTCTCTCTGTCTCTCTCTGTCTCTCTCTGTCTCTCTCTCTGACTCTCTCTCTGACTCTCTCTCTGACTCTCTGTCTCTCTTTGTCTCTCTGTCTCTCAGCTTGGCGTCTCTGATCCGAGGTCAGGTGTTAACGACAGATGGCACTCCCCTGGTGGGAGTCAATGTTTCCTTTGTCAGATACCCACACTATGGATATACTCTCACACGCCAGGACGGAACGTAAGTACCACAAACACACACACACATACACTACCGTTCAAAAGTTTGGGGTCACTTAGAAATGTCCTTGTTTTTGAAAGAAAAGGAAAAATGCATCAAAAATACAGTGTAGACATTGTTAATGTTGTAAATGACTATTGTAGCTGGAAACGGCAGATTTTTAATGGAATATCTACATAGGCGTGCAGAGGCCCATTATAGCAACCATCACTCCTGTGTTCCAATGGCACGTTGTGTTAGCTAATCCAAGTTTATCATTTTAAAAGGCTAATTTATCATTAGAAAATCCTTTTGCAATTATGTTAGCACAGCTAAAAACTGTTGTTTTGATTAAAGTAGCAATAATCCTGGCCTTCTTTGGACTAGTTGATTATCTGTAGCATCAGCATTTGTGGGTTCGATTACAGACTCAAAATGTGCAGAAACAAAGAACTTTCTTCTGAAACTCGTCAGTCTATTCTTGTTCTGAGAAATGAAGGCTATTCCGTGCGAGACATTGCCAAGAAACTGAAGGTCTCGTACAACGCTGTGTACTACTCCCTTCACAAAAACGTTTCTTTCATAAACAAGGACATTTCTAAGTGACCCCAAACTTTTAAACTGTAATGTACATAGTAACTAATCCAATTCTGATTCTGTCTCCAGGTTTGACCTTCTAGCGAACGGCGGTGCCTCGTTGACCCTGAGGTTTGAGCGCGCTCCGTTCATCACGCAGGACCGCACGGTGTGGTTACCATGGAGTCGTTTCTACGTCATGGATACGCTGGTGATGAAGACTGAGGAGAACACCATCCCAGGATGTGACCTCAGCGGCTTCCTTCGACCTGACCCTGTGGTCATCGCCTCACCTCTGTCATCGCTCTTCTCCTCTAGACCCAGGGACAAGCCCATCATACCTGAGACACAGGTAACCAGCCTCTCTTTTCCTCTCCTTCCTCTCTGTCCTCTCATCCCTCTGTCTCTCCAGGTGCTGTCAGGTATCCAGCCTCTCACACTCATCTTTCCCGTGTTATCTGTCCCCATCTCTCCCTCTTTCCTCCATCTCTCCTCCTCCATATTTCCTCCATCTTTCCTCCTCCATCTTTCCTCCTCCATATTTCCTCTTCCATTTCTCCTCCTCCATCTCTCCTCCTCCATCTCTCCTCCTCCATCTCTCCTCCATCTCTCCTCCTCCAAATGTTATCCTCCATCTCTCTCCTCCATCTCTCTCCTCCATCTCACTCCTCCATCTCTCTCCTCCATCTCTATCTTTCCTCCTTCTCTATATTTCCTCCTCCATCTCTTCCATCTCTCTTCCATCTCTTCTCACTTTCTCTCCTCCATCTCTCCTCCATCTCTCCTTTATCTCTCTCCTCCATCTCTCTCCTTCATCTCTCTTCTCTATCTTTCTTCCTCCATCTCTCTCCTTCATCTCTCTTCTCTATCTTTCCTCCTCCATCTCTCTCCTCCATCTCTCTCCTCCACCTCTCTCCCCCATCTCTCTCCTCCATCACTCTCTTCCACCTCTCTCCTCCATCTCTCTATTCCATCTCTCTCCTCCATCTCTCTCCTACATCGCTCTCCTCCATCTCTCTCCTCTACCTCTCTCCTCCATCTCTCTGCTACATCGTTCCCCTCCATCTCTCTCCTCCATCTCTCCTCCTCTACCTCTCTCCTCCATCTCTCTCCTACATCGTTCCCCTCCATCTCTCTCCTCCATCTCTCCTCCTCCCCTTTCTTTCTTTCTCTTTCTCTCTCCCTCCCTCCTCCCCTCTCTCTCTCTCCCTCTCTCTATCTCTCTGTCAACTCTTTATCTCTCTCTCTCTCTCTCTCCAGGTGCTCTATGAGATGATAGATGTTCCAGGCACCAGTCTGAAGCTCTCTCCTCTCCTCTCATCCCTCTCTCTCTCTCACTTTCTCTCTCTTTCTCACACACTATCCCTCTCTCTTTCTCACACGCTATCTCTCTCTCACACGCTATCTCTCTCTCACACACCATCTCTCTCTCACACACCATCTCTCTCTCTCTCTCCTTCTCTCCAGGTGCTCCACGAGATGATAGATGTTCCAGGGACCAGTCTGAAGCTGTGCTACCTGAGCTCCAGGACGTCTGGCTACCGCAGTCTGCTGAAGGTGACCATGACCCCAGCCATGGTGTCTCTGGGCCTGCTCAAGGTCCATCTGATGGTGGCTGTGGAGGGACATCTCTTCCAGAAGTGGTTCCACGCCTCGCCCAACGTGGCCTACACCTACATTTGGGATAAAACAGATGCCTATGGACAGAGAGTCTACGGGCTGTCGGAAGCTGTCGGTGAGTGTGTGTAGATAGAGTGTGTGAGTGCGGTGGGTAGGGTTTGTGTGTGTGTTTATGAGCGTGTGTGTGTGTGTCTGTCTGTCTGTGAGCAGTAATAGCACTGAGGGTGCCGAGGCCCCCAGCTCGCTTCACTGACCGCTAACTCTGCTTGACAGCTAATAACCCTTCACCACGGTTACAGCTGCCGTGGTTACGTCTGAGTGACAGGAGGAGAGGAGAGTTTAACTGCCACCCAGGGCTTAGAGCGTCAAGTCTGTCATCTCTTAGAGCAGAAAAGACTGTAACGTCCACACACACTCTGTTGCTCCAATGTAGATGATTGATTAGATAACCAACGTTACTTTACTTTCAATAGGTTTATTCTGAAGGGGACAATGCACATGAATTAATATTTCTGTAAATGTGTGTTTATGTCAATCAAGCGATGGTCGATATGACAACATGTCAACACTGTTGAATGATGCGAGAGAAATGGATCTCTCACCATGACAACACTTCCTAGTTGTCACAGAACTGCCTGCACGGACAGTGAACCCCACACCCTCTCTCTCTCTCACTTTCTAATTAACATGTTTTTAATTGATTTGACGCCATGACAAGGATGTTAATTGGGTTATGGCCTTAACGAGGTGTTAGTGGGGTGAGAGGAGGAAGGGTCTGGTCTGGACACAAGTGCTAAAGAGCAGAAGCTGTGCTAACTGCAGCTCACTTTACTTTATTAGTGGTGGGGCCTGTCTGTCTGCCTGTCTGTCTGTCTGTCTGTCTGTCTGTCTGTCTGTCTGTCTGTCTGTCTGTCTGTATGGGGTTGTCTGTCTGTCTGTCTGTCTGTCTGTCTGTCTGTCTGTCTGTGTCTGTCTGTCTGTCTGTCTGTATGTCTCTGTCTGTCTGTCTGTCTGCCTGTCTGCCTGTCTGTCTGTCTGTCTGTCTGTCTGTCTGTCTCTCTGGAGTTGTCTGTCTGTCTGTCTGTCTGTCTGTCTGTCTGTCTGTCTGCCTATCTGTCTGTCTGTATGGGGTTGTCTGTCTGTCTGTCTGTCTGTCTGTCTGTCTGTCTGTCTGTATGTCTCTGTCTGTCTGTCTGTCTGCCTGTCTGCCTGTCTGTCTGTCTGTCTGTCTGTCTCTCTGGAGTTGTCTGTCTGTCTGTCTGTCTGTCTGTCTGTCTGTCTGTCTGTCTGTCTGTCTGTATGGGGTTGTCTGTCTGTCTGTCTGTCTGTCTGTCTGTCTGTCTGTCCTGAGCCTTGAAAAGTTGCTTGTCTCCATACTGCTTTGTATATTTTCTCTCACTCCCACTTCTCTCTCTGTCTCTCTTTCTCTCTGTCTCTCTCTCTCTTTCTTTCTCTCTCTCTCTCTCTCTCTCTCTCTCTCTCTCTCTCTCTCTCTCTCTCTCTCTCTCTCTCTCTCTCTCTCTCTCTCTCTCTCTCTCTCTCTCTCTCTCTCTCTCTCTCTCTCTCTCACTCTCTCTCTCTCTCTCTCTCTCTCTCTCTCTCTCTCTCTAGTGTCAGTGGGGTATGAATATGAGTCGTGTGCCAATCTGATCCTATGGGAGAAGAGGACAGCAGTACTACAGGGCTTTGAACTGGACCCTTCTCATCTGGGAGGCTGGTCTCTGGATAAACACCATATCCTCAACACACGCAGCAGTATGTTTCAATATACTGTATATATATGTACATACACACACACCGTCATCTGAACACACACACACACACTGTCATCTCAACACACACACAAACACACACCATCTTCTCAACAACACACACACACACACATTTCATTTGGCTGAATCAATAGTATGTGGGGTTTTTTCTTAAATAAAATGAATGAATTCGTTGGTCCCTCCCTCCCTCCCTCCCTCCATCCTGTCCAGGTATCCTCCATAAGGGTAGTGGTGAGAACGTGTTTGTGTCAGAGCAGCCCCCTGTGATCAGCAGTGTAATGGGGAACGGACGTCGACGCTCTATCTCCTGCCCCAGCTGTAACGGCCTCGCCGACAGCAACAAGCTACTGGCGCCCGTAGCCCTGGCAACAGGCATCGACGGGAGCCTCTATGTGGGAGACCTGAACTTCATACGCAGGGTCTACCCCTCGCTCAATACCACGGGCATACTGGAACTGAGGTACGGATGGAGGGATGAGGAGAGGAGAAGATGGGGGAGGGAAGAGAAGAGAAGAGAGGAGAGGAGAGGAGAGGAGAGGAGGAGAAAATGAGAGGAGGGGGAGAGGACAGAGGAGCGGAGTAGTGTGTAGGATATTGAACATGTTGGATGAGATCAGTGAGGTTGTAATGAAAGCAGGGAGGGCTCGGGGGACAGAGTGATTGAAGTAGAATTATACACTGCACTAGATCGTATATCTCCTGGGTGTTTTTATCCATATTTAACTATGCTCTTCCCTTCACCGCTCCACAGCTATTTCTCTCTCTCTGTCGTTCTGTTGTCCCCTCAGAAATACAACAGCTATCTCTCTCTCGTTCTGTTGTCCCATCAGACACACTACAGCTAACTCTCTCTCTCTCTGTCGTTCTGTTGCCCCCTCAGAAACTCTACAGCTATCTCTTTCTTTCTCATTCTCTTGTTCCCTCAGAAACACTACAGCTATCTCTCTCTCTCTGTCGTTCTGTTGCCCCCTCAGAAACTCTACAGCTATCTCTCTCTCTCTGTCGTTCTGTTGCCCCCTCAGAAGCACTACAGCTATCTCTCTCTCTCTCTCGTTATGTTGTCCTCTCAGAACCACTACAGCTATCTCTCTCTCTCTCTGTTGTTATGTTGCCCCCTCAGAAGCACTACAGCTATCTCTCTCTCTTTCTCGTTCTGTTGTCCTCTCAGAACCACTACAGCTATCTCTCTCTCTTTCTCGTTCTGTTGTCCTCTCAGAACCACTACAGCTATCTCTCTCTCTCTCTCGTTCTGTTGTCCTCTCAGAACCACTACAGCTATCTCTCTCTCTCTCTGTTGTTATGTTGCCCCCTCAGAAGCACTACAGCTATCTCTCTCTCTCTCTCGTTCTGTTGTCCCATCAGACACACTACAGCTATCTCTCTCTCTCTCTCGTTCTGTTGTCCCATCAGACACACTACAGCTATCTCTCTCTCTCTCTCGTTCTGTTGTCCCATCAGACACACTACAGCTAACTCTCTCTCTCTCTGTCGTTCTGTTGCCCCCTCAGAAGCACTACAGCTATCTCTCTCTCTCTGTTGTTATGTTGCCCCCTCAGAAGCACTACAGCTATCTCTCTCTCTCTCTCGTTCTGTTGTCCCATCAGACACACTACAGCTATCTCTCTCTCTCTCTGTCATTCTCTTGTTCCCTCAGAAGCACTACAGCTATCTCTCTCTCTCTCTCGTTCTGTTGTCCCATCAGACACACTACAGCTATCTCTCTCTCTCTCTGTCGTTCTGTTGCCCCCTCAGAAGCACTACAGCTATCTCTCTCTCTCTGTTGTTATGTTGCCCCCTCAGAAACTCCACAGCTATCTCTCTCTCTCTGTTGTTATGTTGCCCCCTCAGAAACACTACAGCTATCTCTCTCTCTTTCTCGTTCTGTTGTCCTCTCAGAACCACTACAGCTATCTCTCTCTCTTTCTCGTTATGTTGTCCTCTCAGAAACACTACAGCTATCTCTCTCTCTTTCTCGTTCTGTTGTCCCCTCAGAAACACTACAGCTATCTCTCTATGATACTACATTAACATTTGTTCTGGGTTGTTTTTATCTGTCTTATCCTTTGAAGGAACAAAGATTTCAGACACAGGTAAGATGCTTCGCTCCTCGGTTAAATCATAAATTCCCAGCTAATAGCAGTAATTTAGAGTTACTTTAATCACAGAGATTGTTAAATTGCCCCCTGGGAAATATTATTTTAATCTAAGTTATTTTTCTCCAATTCAATTCAAATTCCAATAACTTTATTGTTCTCTCTCTGTCCCACAGTAACAACCCCACTCATAAGTACTTCCTGGCCATTAACCCGGTAACAGGGGCGTTGTTTATCTCGGATACCAATTCGCGGCGTATCTACCGTGTGCGCTCGCTGACGGGCGGGCGGCTTCTGTCGGACAATGCAGAGGTGGTTGCTGGGACAGGAGAGCAGTGTCTGCCCTTCGACGAGCGCTGTGGGGATGGAGGCAAAGCTACTGAGGCGACACTGATGAGCCCCAAAGGTGAGGAGTAGAGGAACATACACACACAAAGAGATATTCCAAAAATTGAGGGCTAAGCCACGGACAGGACCCTCATAAATTCCGAAGTGTAACTAGGCTAGGGAAGGAAGAGACGTCCGTGCTACTGAGGTGCTGGTATTCATGATCTAGTCGGGAAAGTAGTAGTGATATCTTTCCTTTTTTATATCAGAAGACTGATGATGAAACTAATTGTCCGTCTAGTAGTGAAAGTAAAGCAGGGCAGAAGCAGAAGGAGGTTATAAACCAGATTACAGCTGAAGTTAGGATGATATCACGTGATGAAGCCAGCATCAAAAGAAGAACGCTGTGACACCAAACTGTCAAAGATGTCACCCTGTCACGTTTCCTCAGTGTGTGTGTGTGTTGTGTGTTGTGTGTTTGTTGTGTGTTGTGTGTGTGTTGTGTGTGTGTGTGTGTGTGTGTGTATCCTTCCTGTCAGAAGGATACAAAGCCAGCCAGCACTTATCAGCCTGCCCTGTCAGTCCTCTTTCTCTCTCCCTCTCTCTGTCTGTCTATTTCTATCTCTCTCAGCCCTCCAGCTCTTCTGTCACTGGCCTTTCTCTTTCCCTCCTCTCCTCCCCGTGTGCTTCTCTGTTCAAAGGCACCCTGTTACCCATCTCCCTCTTCTCCATCCGTTCCATGGCATTGCTTCGATCCATCACTGCTATTCCTTTCTCTCTTTCCCCCAGCAGTCTGTCTGTCTGCCTGCCTGCCTACCTACCTGCCTGCTTGCCTGTATGTCTGTCTGTCTGTCTGTCTGTGTCTGTCCAGTGCCTTGCAAAAGTATTCATCCGCCTTGGCGTTTTTCCTATTTTGTTGCATTACAACCTGTAATTTAAATGGATTTTTATTTGTATTTCATCTAATGGACATACACAAAATAGTCCAAATTGGTGAAGTGAAATTAAAAAAAATCCCCAAAATGTAAAACGGAAAAGTGGTGCGTGCATATGTATTTACCCCTTTTGCTATAAAGCCCCTAAATAAGATCTGGTGCTACCAATTACCTTCAGAAGTCACATAATTAGTTAAATAAAGTCCACCTGTGTGCAATCTAAATGTCACATGATCTATCACATGATCTCGGTATATTCTGTTCTGAAAGGCCGCAGAGTCTGCAACAACACTAAGCAAGGGGCACCACCAAGCAAGCGGCACCATGAAGACCAAGGAGCTCTCCAAACAGGTCAGGGACAAAGTTGTGGAGAAGTACAGATCAAGGTTGCGTTATAAAAAAATATCCGAAACTTTGAACATCCCACAGAGCATTATTTGAAAAAGGAAAGAATATGGCACCACAACAAACCTGCCAAGAGAGGGCCGCCCACCAAAACTCACAGACCAGGCAAGGAGGGTATTATCAGAGAGGCATCAAGGAGACCAAAGATAACCCTGAAGGAGCTGCAAAGCTCAACAGCAGAGATTGGAGTATCTGTCCATAGGACCACTTTAAGCCGTACACTCCACAGAGCTGGGCTTTATGGAAGTGGCCAGAAAAAAGCTATTTCTTAAAGAAAAAAATATGTAAGAAGGTACTCTCGTCAGATGAAATCCACGCTATGTCTGGCGTAAACCCAACACCTCTCATCACCCCGAGAACACATCCCTAAAGTGAAGCATAGTGGTAGCAGCATCATGCTGTGGGGATGTTTTTCATCGGCAGGGACTGGGAAACTGGTCAGAGTTGGAGGAATGATGGATGGCGCTAAATACAGGGAAATTATTGAGGGAAACCTGTTTCAGTCTTCCAGAGATTTGAGAATGGGACGGAGGTTCACCTTCCAGCAGGACAATGACCTAAATCATACTGCGAAAGCAACAATTGAGTGGTTTAAGGGGAAACATTTAAATGTCTTGGAATGGCCGAGTCAAAGCCCAGACCTCAATCTAATCTGTATATTAGTCTGTAAATCGGTCTGTCTGCCTGTCTGTATATCGGTCTGTCTGCCTGTCTGTCTGCCTGTCTGTCTGTCTGCCTGTCTGTCTGTCTGTCTGCCTGCCTGCCTGCCTGCCTGTCTGTCTGTCTGTCTGTCTGTCTGTCTGTCTGTCTGTCTGTCTGTCTGTGTGTACATCATAGTTATATTTAGGATGGTGTGTTTTCAAGAGAATACACAACTGTATGTCTATTTATCTGTCTGTCTGCCTGCTATAGACAGAGTGACACCACTGACACACAGCACAACTGTCTGTCTGTCTGTCTGTCTGTCTGTCTGTCTGTCTGTCTGTCTGTCTGCTATGGACAGAGTGACACCACTGACGGGTGAAATGGGAGCAGGAGATAAATGCATCATATCAGTCTTTACTTTCCAAAGACATTTGATCAACTTGCTAGCGAACAGAAAGTAGAAACTGCAAGGACACAGGGTTACCCTGAGGGACCCTGGAAAGTAATGCTACAAGGTCATCATCGTCATTACATAACTTACTAATTACCAAGTTGTTGCATCTTATAAAATAACATACATTGGCCTAATGTATATATTTAGTACCCACTAACGTATAAAGGTGAGTTCAAACGTCCTTCCCCTCCCAGGTATTGATGCAGTGTGTGTGTGTGTGTGTGTGTGTGTGTGTGTGTGTGTGTGTGTGTGTGTGTGTGTGTGTGTGTGTGTGTGTGTGTGTGTGTGTGTGTGTGTGTGTGTGTGTGTGTGTGTGTGTGTGTGTGTGTTTCCAGGTATTGCTGTGGATAAGAATGGTCTGATGTATTTTGTGGATGCCACTATGATCCGTAAGGTTGACCAAAACGGGATCATCTCTACTCTACTGGGCGCCAATGACCTGACCGCAGTACGACCACTCAGCTGTGACACTAGCATGGACGTCAGCCAGGTAGGGGGAGGGAGGAACTTGATTTGGTTGGAGCCAAAAATATGTAAGTGTCCATTTAAATCCGTTTTGAACGTTTCAAACAGGTTGACAACAACCTGATCTGGTTTACATGCAATGAACACTTTGTTTTCGTTCTCCTGTAAAATTCTGAAAATACACTACATTACCAAAAGTCGTCAAACATCTCCTAACAAAATCATACACATTAATATGAGTTGTTCCCTCCCTTTGCTGCTGTAACAGCCTCCACTCTTCTGGGAAGGATTTCCACTAGATGTTGGAACATTGCCGCGTGGACTTCCTTCCATTCAGCCACAAGAGCATTAGTGAGGTCGGGCACTGATGTTGGGCGATTAGGCTTGGCTCGCAGTCACGTTCAAATTCATCCCAAAGGTGTTCGATGGGGTTGAGGTCAGGGCTCTGTGCTGGCCAGTCAAGTTCTTCTACACTGATCTTGACAAACCATTTCTGTATGGACCTCATTTTGTGTCTGGGGGCATTGTCATGCCGAAACAGGAAAGGGCCTTCCCCAAACTGTTACAACAAAGTTGGAAGCACAGAATCATCTAAAATGTAATTGTAGGCTGTAGCGTTAAGATTGCCCTTCACTGGAACTAAGGGGCCTGAACCATGAAAACAGCCCCAGACCATTATTCCTCCTCCACCAAACTTTACAGTTGGCACTATGCATTCGGACAGTTAGCGTTCTCTTGGCATCCCCCAAACCCAGATTCGTCCATCGGACTGCCAGATGGTGAAGCGTGATTCATCATGCCAGAGTACGTGTTTCCACTGTTCCAGAGTTCAATGGCGGTGAACTTTACATCACTCCAGCCAACGCTTGGCATTGTGCATGCTGATCTTAGGCTTGTGTGCAGCTGGTCGGCCATGGAAACCCATTTCATGAATCTCCAGATGAATAGTTAATGTGCTGAAGTTGCTTCCAGAGGCAGTTTGGGACTCAGTAGTGAGTGTTGCAACCGAGATAACAGATGATTTTTACGCTGTACGCGCTTCCGTACTCGGCGGTCCCGTTCTGTAAGCTTGTGTGGCCTACCACTTCACAGCTGAGCCGTTGTTGCTCCTAGACGTTTCCACTTCACAAAAACAGCACTTACAGTTGACCGGGGCAGCTCTAGCAGGGCAGAAATTTGATGAACTGACTTGTTGGAAAGGTGGCATCCTATGACATTGCCACGTTGAAAGTCACAGACCTCTTCAGTAAGGCCCTTCTACTGCAAATGTTTGTCTATGGAGATTGCATGGCTGTGAGATCGATTTTATACACCTCTCGGCAACGAGTGTGAGTGAATTAGCCAAATCCACAAATTTGAAGTGGTGTCCACATACTTTTTGTTATGTAGCTTTTGTGATCAACCCTGGATGTGTTTATTGTTTTGTTTATCAGGTGCGTCTGGAGTGGCCCACAGACCTGGCAGTAAACCCCATGGATAACTCTCTGTACGTCCTGGAGAACAACGTCATCCTGCGCATCACTGAGAACCACCAAGTGAGTTTTGCTTCCATATCAATTATCGTCATATAAGCAGTTATTGCGATTAAACTACTGCTGTAATATAATCAGTTATCGCGATATAATCAGTTATCACGATATAAGTAATTATCACGATATGGTCAGTTATTGCGATACAAGAGGTTATCGTGACTTAAACAAAATCATGATGCTATTATCATATATGTATTATTATATTATCTGTACATTAAATATCATTATCGCCCCCAGGTGAGCATCATAGCAGGGCGGCCCATGCATTGTCAGGTTCCAGGTATAGACTACAGCCTGAGTAAGCTTGCCATCCACGCTGCGTTGGAGAGTGCTACAGCCATCGCCCTGTCTTACACCGGAGTTCTCTACATCGCTGAGACGGACGAGAAGAAAATCAACCGCGTCAGACAGGTACAACAGCACCTTTGTTTTTAAACATTAAAAAGTAGCTTTACCTTACTGCATTGTTGGGTTTGGAGTTTGCAAGAAAGACATTTCACTGTACTTGTGCACGTGACATTAAAACTTGAAACTTCACTTTTCTGTCCTCCATCTCTTTTCTAAAACATTCTGTCTTTCCTGTCTTCCTTGTCTCATTTCTGTCGTTCCCTCTCTCTCATTTGTTGTCTCATCTCTGTTGTTCCCTCTCTCTCGTTTGTTGTCTCATTTCTGTCTTTCCTTCTCTCTCGTTTGTTGTCTCATCTATGTTGTTCCCTCTCTCTCGTTTGTTGTCTCATTTCTGTCGTTCCCTCTCTCTCGTTTGTTGTCTCATCTATGTTGTTCCCTCTCTCTCGTTTGTTGTCTCATTTCTGTCGTTCCCTCTCTCTCGTTTGTTGTCTCATTTCTGTCGCTCCCTCTCTCTCGTTTGTTGTCTCATTTCTGTCATTCCCTCTCTCTCGTTTGTTGTCTCATTTCTGTTGTTCCCTCTCTCTCGTTTGTTGTCTCATCTATGTTGTTCCCTCTCTCTCGTTTGTTGTCTCATTTCTGTCGTTCCCTCTCTCTCGTTTGTTGTCTCTTCTCTGTCGTTCCCTCTCTCTCGTTTGTTGTCTCATTTCTGTCGTTCCCTCTCTCTCGTTTGTTGTCTCATCTCTGTTGTTCCCTCTCTCTCGTTTGTTGTCTCATTTCTGTCGCTCCCTCTCTCTCGTTTGTTGTCTCATCTCTGTTGTTCCCTCTCTCTCGTTTGTTGTCTCATTTCTGTCGTTCCCTCTCTCTCGTTTGTTGTCTCATTTCTGTCGTTCCCTCTCTCTCGTTTGTTGTCTCATTTCTGTCGTTCCCTCTCTCTCGTTTGTTGTCTCATCTCTGTTGTTCCCTCTCTCTCGTTTGTTGTCTCATTTCTGTCGTTCCCTCTCTCTCGTTTGTTGTCTCATTTCTGTCGTTCCCTCTCTCTCGTTTGTTGTCTCATTTCTGTCGTTCCCTCTCTCTCGTTTGTTGTCTCATCTCTGTCGTTCCCTCTCTCTCGTTTGTTGTCTCATCTCTGTCGTTCCCTCTCTCTCAGGTATCCACTAATGGTGAGATGTCTCTGCTGGCCGGCGCCACGTCAGACTGCGACTGCAAGAATGATGTCAACTGCAACTGTTTCTACGGCGACGACGGCTACGCGCCCGACTCCGGCCTCAACTCCCCCGCCTCGCTCGCCGTCTCACCCGACGGAACGCTTTTCATCGCCGATCTTAACAACATACGCATCAGAGCCGTACGAGCCAATCGTCCCGGCCCGTCAGCCTCGGGGGCGGGATCAGGATCGATGATGGGACAATACGAAGTTGCGTCGCCACGGGAACAGGAGCTCTATGTGTTCAACGGTGACGGTCAACATCTACAGACCGTGAGTCTGGTCACGGGAGAACCGTTATATAACTTCACCTACGGGCCGGACAGAGAGCTAGCCACGGTGGTGGACAACTGCAACAACACTGTCAGGGTGAGAAGGGAGGGTCTGGGCCAGGGGGGGAGTTCTGGCCTCCTCAGACTGGTGTTACTGCCAGAAAACCAGGTGGTGACCCTGGGTCTGGACCCCGCTGGGGAGTTGAGGAGTGTCTCAGCCCAGGGACAGGAGGTGGCCCTACTGGGGTACTCTGGGAGTACAGGACTACTGGCCACCAAGGCCGACGAGACCGGATGGACCACCTTCTACCAGTGAGTGGGTTGTGAGGGTGGGGTGTTTTTATGCATCAGTCAAACGCGGACACTTCAGCAGCACTCAGGGTCACATATTAGTTGTATTGCCTGGCACACATCGAGCTAGGACTGGTTTACAGTCCACTGCTGCCCCCTGCAGTTAACTTCTGTCACACAAGTGTGTGCTTCAGTCAGAGCTAACAGAACTGACAGGTGTTCGAGGTCTATAGAGGTTTGCTTTTGTCACTGCACACACACACACACCCATACACACACTTTCTGCTGAGACCTGCCATGTTAAGAGAAATCCACGGAGACCAGCTATTCCCAGCTCCTCTGTACAAGTAAGCTGTGAGAGGAGAGGAGAGGAGGGTAGGGGACTGAAAATGACAACTCTGGAATCACATTGATTAAGGACTATTTTGTCACTAGTTGTCCCTATCTTCCCAGGTGGGACAGTGAGAAGTAACCTCTATATGTCTCTCTCCTCCAGGTATGACAGTGAGGGTCGTCTGACCAATGTAACCTATCCTACTGGCATGGTGACCAGTCTGCACCGGGAGATAGAACGTTCCATCAACATTGACATAGAGAGCTCCAGCAGAGACGATGACGTCACCGTGATCACCAACCTGTCCTCTGTGGAGGCCTCATACACCGTGGTGCAAGGTGGGACATACACACACATGCATACACACACCCCACAGTGAAAGGGACACACGCACATATACACACACACCGTGGTTCAAAGGGAGATACAGCATATTAGTATCAAATCAAATCAAACTCTATTTGTCACATGCGCCAAATACAACTAGTGTAGACTTTACCATGAAATGCTTACTTACAAGCCCTTTACCAACAGTGCAGTTCAAGAAGGGTTAAGAAAATATTTACAAAGTAGACTAAAGTAAAAAATAAGAATAACAATAATGAGGTTATATACAGGGGGTACCGGTACCAAGTCAGTGTGGAGGTTACATACAGGGGGTACCGGTACCGAGTCAGTGTGGAGGTTATATACAGGGGGTGCCGGTACCGAGTCAGTGTGGAGGTTATATACAGGGGGTACCGGTACCGAGTCAGTGTGCAGGTTAGTTGAGGTTGGTGGGGGTGGTGACTATGCATAGATAATAAACAGTGAGTAGCAGCAGTGTACAAAAGGGAGGGGGGGGGGGGGGGGTGTCAATGTTATAGTCCGGTGGCGGTTTGATTAATTGTTCAGCAGTCTTATGGCTTGGGGGGGGGGGGGGGGGTAGACGCTGTTAAGAGCCTTTTGGTCCTAGACTTGGTGCTCCGGTACTGCTTGACGTGCGGTAGCAGAGAGAACAGTCTATGACTTGGGTGTCTCTGACTATTTTCTGGGCTTTCTCTGACACCGCCTATAATATAGGTCCTGGAAGGCTGGAAGCTTGGTCACAGTGATGTACTGGGCCGTACGCACTACCCTCTGTAGCGCCTTACGGTCAGATGCCGAGCAGTTGCCATACCAGCAGGTGATGCAACCGGTCAGGATGCTCTCGATGGTGCAGCTGTAGAACCTTTTGAGGATCTGGGGACCCATGCCAAATCTTTTCAGTCTCCTCAAGGGGAAATTTTTTTGTCGTGCCCTCTTCACGACTGTCTTGGTAAGTCTGGACCATGATGGTCAAAACCACGGTCAAGCTGTAACTTCAAGCTATAACTCCGTTCCAACTAGACTACAGACTGATGTGTTGAGTCAGCCATGTCTCAGAGTATTAATGGTTGTCTATCTATACAGAGCTCCACTCCAGGTGTAGTAATGGGAGAGAAGTTATTCATCTAGTGGAAACACCAAGAGTTATCTAAGGTGTGTGTGTGTGTGTGTGTGTGTGTGTGTGTGTGTGTGTGTGTGTGTGTGTGTGTGTGTGTGTGTGTGTGTGTGTGTGTGTGTGTGTGTGTGTGTGTGTGTGTGTGTGTGTGTGTGTGTGTGTGTGTGTGTGTGTGTGAATGCGTGTGAATGCGTGTGTGTGTGTGTGTGTGTGTGTGTGTGTGTGTGTGTGTGTGTGTGTGTGTGTGTGTGTGTGTGTGTGTGTGTGTGTGAATGTGTGTGTGTGTGTGTGTGTGTGTGTGTGTGTGTGTGTGTGTGTGTGTGTGTGTGTGTGTGTGTGTGTGTGTGTGTGTGTGTGTGTGTGTGTGTGTGTGTGTGTGTGAATGTGTGTGTGTGCGTGTGTGTGTGTGTGTGCCAGCCAAATGTTTGGTTCTGAATGAAAGTTGAAAATACAGTACCAGTCAAGTTTGGACACACCTACTCATTCAAGGGTTTTTCTTTATTTTTACTATTTTCTACATTGTAGAATGGTAGTGAAGACATCAAAACTATGAAATAACACATATGGAATCATGTAGTAACCAAAAGCCACCCTTTGCCTTGATGACAGCTTTGCGCTCTCTTGGCATTCTCTCAAACAGTTTCATGAGGAATGCTTTTTCAACAGTCTTGTAGGAGTTCCCAAATATGCTGAGCACTTGTTGACTGCTTTTCCTTCATTCTGTAACTCATCCCAAACCATCTCTATTGGGTTGAGGTTGGGTGATTGTGGAAGCCAGGTCATCTGATGCAGCACTCCATCACTCTCCTTCTTGGTCAAATAGCCCTTACACAGCCTGGAGGTGTGTTGGGTCATTGTCCTGTTGAAAACAAATGACAGTGCCACTATGCGCAAACCAGATGGGATGGTGTATCGCTGCAGAATGCTGTGCTAGTCATGCTGGTTAAGTGTGCCTTGAATTCTAAATAAATCACTGACATTGTCCCTAGCAAAGCACCATCACACCTCCTCCTCCATTCTTCACGGTGGGAACCACACATGCAGAGATCATCCGTTCACCTACTCTGTGTCTCACAAAGACACGGACAGTTTGAACCAAAAAACGAAAATATAGACTCATCAGACCAAAGGACAGATTTCCACCAGTCTAATGTCCATTGTTCGTGTTTCTTGGCCCAAGCAAGTCTCTTATTATTATTGGTGTCCTTTAGTAGTGGTTTCTTTGCAACAATTCGACCATGAAGGCCTGATTCACGCAGTCTCCTCTGAACAGTTGATGTTGAGATGTGCCTGTTACTTGAACTCTGTGAATCATTTATTTGGGCTGCAATCTGAGGTGCAGTTAACTCTAATGAATGTATCCTCTGCAGCAGAGGTAACTCTGGGTCTTCCTTTCCTGTGTCGGTCCTCATGACAGCCAGTTTCATCATAGAGCATGATGGTTTTTGCGACTACACTTGAAGAAACTTTCAAAGTTCTTGACATTTTCCAGATTAACTGACCCTCATGTCTTAAAGTAATGATGGACTGTCCTTTCGCTTTGCTTATTGTAGCTTTTCTTGCCATAATATGGACTTGGTCTTTTACTAATCTTCTGTATACCACCCCTACTATGTCACAACACAACTGATTGGCTCAAACGCATTAAGAAGGAAAGGACTTCCACAAATAACTTTTAACAAGGTACACCTGTTAATTGAAATGCATTCCAGGTGACTACCTCATAAAGCTGGTTGAGAGAATGCCAAGATTGTGCAAAGCTGTCATCAAGGCAAAGGGTGGCTACTTTGAAGAATCTCAATATAAAATATATTTTGATTTGTTTAATTAAAACTTTTTTGGTTACTACATTATTCCATATTTGTTATTTCATAGTTGTAATGTCTTCACTATTATTCTAAAATGTAGAAAATAGTAATAAAAAAAAATAAGAAAAACCCTGGAATGAGTAGGTGTGTCCAAACGTTTGACTGGTACTGTACATATTTTCTAGACAATGAAATCAGATTGATTTTCGGCTCTGAATAAAAGTTGAAAATATATAATTTTTAGACGTCTATGTTTGGGCCAAATCAAGGATGGTCCTGACTGGACAAAGTCTGAACCAAACATAGACGTCTATGATTGGTTCAGATTTGGTCCGGACCAAACCAAGAAACAAAGTCCATGGACGTGGAAATCAGAGCCGGTCTAAATTGCACCAAAAAAATTATTCCAGACAGGACCAAAAAAAAAACTTCCAAAAGGAGTCGGCATCGGTCCTTACTGAGGTATAGCCTACAGCAGGGATGTGCAATTCCAGTCCTCTGGGGCCAGAGTGGTGTCATTTGTTAAACAGGCTGTTGTAATTGCTTTTTTAGTCCTGATTCCTGTGACTAATCAATTTGGCTATTTAAGCTATGAGTATCAGCTACCCAACTTTATCAGGAGGAGTTCTCCTGAGCATATTTGCAATGTGTTTACACAGCGGGAAATGAAGAAGTATGTTGTATTTCGCTATGATCAGCTTGTAAAAAATGTACAGATACAAACTACAAACCGCTGATCATGACAATTTAGACCACGGGATGAAACTCCTGGACAGTAGCCTGTCCTGTTTTTATTATACGCTGTTTAACATGTCAGCACATGTTTTATTTGGGCGCCGTTTAGGTTAGGCTATTTGATGGGAGAAACCTGCATGGTGTAAAACGTGTCTGTCTCATTACATTATCATACATTTTATCTCCAGCCTGTAGGCTATAGTAAAGGTCACAGACTCTTTTGTACCATAATTCTATATCTGTTATCATTTATGTCAGTGGTGGAAAAAGTATCCAATTGTCAAACTTGAGTAAAAGTAAAGATACCTTAATAGAAAATGACTCAAGTAAAAGTGAAAATCACCCAGTAAAGTACTTGAGTAAAAGTCTAAAAGTATTTTGTTTTAAATATACTTAAGTATCAAAAGTAAAAAGTATAAATAATTTATAATTCCTTATATTAAGCAAACCAGACGGCACCATTTGCTTGTTTTTTTAATGTACAGACAGCCAGGGTCACACTCCAACACTCAGTCATTATGTACAGACAGCCAGGGTCACACTCCAACACTCAGTCATTATGTACAGACAGCCAGGGTCACACTCCAACACTCAGTCATTATGTACAGACAGCCAGGGGCACACTCCAACACTTAGACATTATGTACAGACAGCCAGGGTCACACTCCAACACTCAGTCATTATGTACAGATAGCCAGGGTCACACTCCAACACTCAGTCATTATGTACAGACAGCCAGGGTCACACTCCAACACTCAGTCATTATGTACAGATAGCCAGGGTCACACTCCAACACTCAGTCATTATGTACAGACAGCCAGGGTCACACTCCAACACTCAGTCATTATGTACAGACAGCCAGGGTCACACTCCAACACATAGACATTATGTACAGACAGCCAGGGTCACACTCCAACACATAGACATTATGTACAGACAGCCAGGGTCACACTCCAACACATAGACATTATGTACAGACAGCCAGGGTCACACTCCAACACTCAGTCATTATGTACAGATAGCCAGGGTCACACTCCAACACTCAGTCATTATGTACAGACAGCCAGGGTCACACTCCAACACTCAGTCATTATGTACAGACAGCCAGGGTCACACTCCAACACTCAGTCATTATGTACAGACAGCCAGGGGCACACTCCAACACTCAGTCATTATGTACAGATAGCCAGGGTCACACTCCAACACTTAGTCATTATGTACAGACAGCCAGGGTCACACTCCAACACTTAGACATTATGTACAGACAGCCAGGGTCACACTCCAACACTCAGACATTATGTACAGACAGCCAGGGTCACACTCCAACACTTAGACATTATGTACAGACAGCCAGGGGCACACTCCAACACTCAGACATTATGTACAGACAGCCAGGGTCACACTCCAACACTCAGTCATTATGTACAGACAGCCAGTGTCACACTCCAACACTCATCATTATGTACAGATAGCCAGGGTCACACTCCAACACTCAGTCATTATGTACAGATAGCCAGGGTCACACTCCAACACTCATCATTATGTACAGATAGCCAGGGTCACACTCCAACACTCAGTCATTATGTACAGATAGCCAGGGTCACACTCCAACACTCAGTCATTATATACAGATAGCCAGGGTCACACTCCAACACTCAGTCATTATGTACAGATAGCCAGGGTCACACTCCAACACTCATCATTATGTACAGACAGCCAGGGGCACACTCCAACACTCAGACATTATGTACAGACAGCCAGGGTCACACTCCAACACTCAGTCATTATGTACAGACAGCCAGGGGCACACTCCAACACTCAGACATTATGTACAGACAGCCAGGGTCACACTCCAACACTCAGGTATTATGTACAGACAGCCAGGGTCACACTCCAACACTCAGACATTATGTACAGACAGCCAGGGTCACACTCCAACACTCAGTCATTATGTACAGACAGCCAGGGTCACACTCCAACACTCAGTCATTATGTACAGACAGCCAGGGTCACACTCCAACACTCAGACATTATGTACAGACAGCCAGGGTCACACTCCAACACTCAGTCATTATGTACAGACAGCCAGGGTCACACTCCAACACTCAGTCATTATGTACAGACAGCCAGGGTCACACTCCAACACTCATCATTATGTACAGATAGCCAGGGTCACACTCCAACACTCAGTCATTATGTACAGACAGCCAGGGTCACACTCCAACACTCATCATTATGTACAGTTAGCCAGGGTCACACTCCAACACTCAGACATTATGTACAGACAGCCAGGGTCACACTCCAACACTCATCATTATGTACAGATAGCCAGGGTCACACTCCAACACTCATCATTATGTACAGATAGCCAGGGTCACACTCCAACACTCAGACATTATGTACAGACAGCCAGGGTCACACTCCAACACTCAGACATTATGTACAGACAGCCAGGGTCACAATCCAACACTCAGTCATTATGTACAGACAGCCAGGGTCACACTCCAACACTCAGTCATTATGTACAGACAGCCAGGGTCACACTCCAACACTCAGACATTATGTACAGACAGCCAGGGTCACACTCCAACACTCATCATTATGTACAGATAGCCAGGGTCACACTCCAACACTCATCATTATGTACAGATAGCCAGGGTCACACTCCAACACTCATCATTATGTACAGATAGCCAGGGTCACACTCCAACACTCATCATTATGTACAGATAGCCAGGGTCACACTCCAACACTCATCATTATGTACAGATAGCCAGGGTCACACTCCAACACTCATCATTATGTACAATTAGCCAGGGTCACACTCCAACACTCAGACATTATGTACAGACAGCCAGGGTCACACTCCAACACTCAGTCATTATGTACAGACAGCCAGGGTCACACTCCAACACTCATCATTATGTACAGATAGCCAGGGTCACACTCCAACACTCATCATTATGTACAGATAGCCAGGGTCACACTCCAACACTCATCATTATGTACAGATAGCCAGGGTCACACTCCAACACTCATCATTATGTACAGATAGCCAGGGTCACACTCCAACACTCATCATTATGTACAGTTAGCCAGGGTCACACTCCAACACTCAGACATTATGTACAGACAGCCAGGGTCACACTCCAACACTCAGTCATTATGTACAGACAGCCAGGGTCACACTCCAACACTCAGACATTATGTACAGACAGCCAGGGTCACACTCCAACACTCAGTCATTATGTACAGACAGCCAGGGGCACACTCCAACACTCAGACATTATGTACAGACAGCCAGGGTCACACTCCAACACTCAGTCATTATGTACAGATAGCCAGGGTCACACTCCAACACTCATCATTATGTACAGACAGCCAGGGTCACACTCCAACACTCAGTCATTATGTACAGACAGCCAGGGTCACACTCCAACACTCATCATTATGTACAGATAGCCAGGGTCACACTCCAACACTCATCATTATGTACAGTTAGCCAGGGTCACACTCCAACACTCAGTCATTATGTACAGACAGCCAGGGTCACACTCCAACACTCAGTCATTATGTACAGATAGCCAGGGTCACACTCCAACACTCAGTCATTATGTACAGACAGCCAGGGTCACACTCCAACACTCAGTCATTATGTACAGACAGCCAGGGTCACACTCCAACACTCAGACATTATGTACAGACAGCCAGGGTCACACTCCAACACTCAGACATTATGTACAGACAGCCAGGGTCACACTCCAACACATAGACATTATGTACAGATAGCCAGGGTCACACTCCAACACTCAGTCATTATGTACAGACAGCCAGGGTCACACTCCAACACTCAGTCATTATGTACAGACAGCCAGGGTCACACTCCAACACTCAGACATTATGTACAGACAGCCAGTGGTACACTCCAACACTCAGACATTATGTACAGACAGCCAGGGTCACACTCCAACACTCAGTCATTATGTACAGACAGCCAGGGTCACACTCCAACACTCAGTCATTATGTACAGACAGCCAGGGGCACACTCCAACACTCAGACATTATGTACAGACAGCCAGGGTCACACTCCAACACTCAGTCATTATGTACAGATAGCCAGGGTCACACTCCAACACATAGACATTATGTACAGATAGCCAGGGTCACACTCCAACACTCAGTCATTATGTACAGATAGCCAGGGTCACACTCCAACACTCATCATTATGTACAGATAGCCAGGGGCACACTCCAACACTCAGTCATTATGTACAGACAGCCAGGGTCACACTCCAACACTCAGTCATTATGTACAGACAGCCAGGGTCACACTCCAACACTCAGTCATTATGTACAGACAGCCAGGGTCACACTCCAACACTCAGACATTATGTACAGATAGCCAGGGTCACACTCCAACACTCAGTCATTATGTACAGACAGCCAGGGTCACACTCCAACACTCAGACATTATGTACAGACAGCCAGGGTCACACTCCAACACTCAGGTATTATGTACAGACAGCCAGGGTCACACTCCAACACTCAGACATTATGTACAGACAGCCAGTGTCACACTCCAACACTCAGACATTATGTACAGACAGCCAGGGTCACACTCCAACACTCAGTCATTATGTACAGACAGCCAGGGTCACACTCCAACACTCAGTCATTATGTACAGACAGCCAGGGTCACACTCCAACACTCAGTCATTATGTACAGACAGCCAGGGGCACACTCCAACACTCAGACATTATGTACAGACAGCCAGGGTCACACTCCAACACTCAGTCATTATGTACAGACAGCCAGGGGCACACTCCAACACTCAGACATTATGTACAGACAGCCAGGGTCACACTCCAACACTCAGTCATTATGTACAGACAGCCAGGGGCACACTCCAACACTCAGACATTATGTACAGACAGCCAGGGTCACACTCCAACACTCAGTCATTATGTACAGACAGCCAGGGTCACACTCCAACACTTAGTCATTATGTACAGACAGCCAGGGTCACACTCCAACACTTAGACATTATGTACAGACAGCCAGGGTCACACTCCAACACTCAGTCATTATGTACAGACAGCCAGGGTCACACTCCAACACTCAGTCATTATGTACAGACAGCCAGGGTCACACTCCAACACTCAGTCATTATGTACAGACAGCCAGGGTCACACTCCAACACTCAGTCATTATGTACAGACAGCCAGGGTCACACTCCAACACTCAGACATTATGTACAGACAGCCAGGGTCACACTCCAACACTCAGTCATTATGTACAGATAGCCAGGGTCACACTCCAACACTCATCATTATGTACAGACAGCCAGGGGCACACTCCAACACTCAGACATTATGTACAGACAGCCAGGGTCACACTCCAACACTCAGACATTATGTACAGACAGCCAGGGTCACACTCCAACACTCAAACATTATGTACAGACAGCCAGGGTCACACTCCAACACTCAGTCATTATGTACAGACAGCCAGGGTCACACTCCAACACTCATCATTATGTACAGACAGCCAGGGTCACACTCCAACACTCAGTCATTATGTACAGACAGCCAGGGTCACACTCCAACACTCATCATTATGTACAGACAGCCAGGGTCACACTCCAACACTCAGTCATTATGTACAGACAGCCAGGGTCACACTCCAACACTCATCATTATGTACAGACAGCCAGGGTCACACTCCAACACTCATCATTATGTACAGACAGCCAGGGTCACACTCCAACACTCAGTCATTATGTACAGACAGCCAGGGTCACACTCCAACACTCATCATTATGTACAGATAGCCAGGGTCACACTCCAACACTCAGTCATTATGTACAGATAGCCAGGGTCACACTCCAACACTCATCATTATGTACAGATAGCCAGGGTCACACTCCAACACTCATCATTATGTACAGATAGCCAGGGTCACACTCCAACACTCAGTCATTATGTACAGATAGCCAGGGTCACACTCCAACACTCAGTCATTATGTACAGACAGCCAGGGTCACACTCCAACACTCAGTCATTATGTACAGACAGCCAGGGTCACACTCCAACACTCAGTCATTATGTACAGACAGCCAGGGGCACACTCCAACACTCAGTCATTATGTACAGATAGCCAGGGGCACACTCCAACACTCAGTCATTATGTACAGATAGCCAGGGTCACACTCCAACACTTAGACATTATGTACAGATAGCCAGGGTCACACTCCAACACTCAGACATTATGTACAGATAGCCAGGGTCACACTCCAACACTTAGACATTATGTACAGATAGCCAGGGTCACACTCCAACACTTAGACATTATGTACAGATAGCCAGGGTCACACTCCAACACTCAGTCATTATGTACAGATAGCCAGGGTCACACTCCAACACTTAGACATTATGTACAGACAGCCAGGGTCACACTCCAACACTCAGTCATTATGTACAGATAGCCAGGGTCACACTCCAACACTCATCATTATGTACAGACAGCCAGGGTCACACTCCAACACTTAGACATTATGTACAGACAGCCAGGGTCACACTCCAACACTCAGTCATTATGTACAGATAGCCAGGGTCACACTCCAACACTCAGTCATTATGTACAGACAGCCAGGGTCACACTCCAACACTTAGACATTATGTACAGATAGCCAGGGTCACACTCCAACACTCAGTCATTATATACAGACAGCCAGGGTCACACTCCAACACTTAGACATTATGTACAGACAGCCAGGGTCACACTCCAACACTTAGACATTATGTACAGACAGCCAGGGTCACACTCCAACACTCATCATTATGTACAGATAGCCAGGGTCACACTCCAACACTCAGTCATTATGTACAGATAGCCAGGGTCACACTCCAACACTCAGTCATTATGTACAGACAGCCAGGGTCACACTCCAACACTCAGTCATTATGTACAGACAGCCAGGGTCACACTCCAACACTCAGTCATTATGTACAGACAGCCAGGGTCACACTCCAACACATAGACATTATGTACAGACAGCCAGGGTCACACTCCAACACTCAGTCATTATGTACAGACAGCCAGGGTCACACTCCAACACTCAGTCATTATGTACAGACAGCCAGGGTCACACTCCAACACTTAGACATTATGTACAGACAGCCAGTGGTACACTCCAACACTCAGACATCATTTACAAACTAAGCATTTGATTTGTGGTGACTCCGCTAGATCAGAGGCAGTAGGGATGACCAGGGATTTTCTCTGTTTAGTGAGTCCTCCAGATGAGAGACAGTAGGGATGACCAGGGATTTTCTCTTGACAAGTCTGTGAATTGGACCCTTGTCCTGTCCTGCTAAGCATTCAAAATGTAGTAAAAAGTACATTATTTTCTTTAGGAATGTAGTGAAGTAAAATGATTAAAAATCACAAATAGTAAAGTACAGATACAAAAAAAACTACTTAAGTAAAGTAGTACTTTAAAGTATTTTTAATCAAGTACTTTACACCACTGATATATTTGAGATAATTTTTTTGACAGGACGTTGGTGGATGTGTCTCTCCCACAGCACCCCTGAGAGGCGCGCTGGGAACGGACAAGAGAGTCGCTGCCTTTGACAAAGTGGGCACTGCTTATCACAGGGCGGCATCAGCGCTCACCTAAAAAGCCCATATGCCACTGGTTGAGAGAAATAGTCATTGTTTTCGGGCAGAATTATGTGAGGTTTTATGTGTTGTTGGTGACTTGGTCAGTCAATCTGCCACAATAGGCTAAGCCTAATCCTGCCTAGTGAGCGGGCTGGTCGTGTCTCTATCTTTGTGTTTCTTTGCGTGCGTGTGTCTCTGCGTGTGTGTGTATGTTTGTGCGTGTCTGTGTGTCTGTCTGTGTGTCTGTTACATGTATTACAGCACAGTGTTCTGGTCTGCTGTGCTGGGACACTGGTTTTAACAGCTTGCTTTGCTCCCCCCTCTCTTTTTCTCTTCTCAGCCGCCTCTCGTTCTCTCTCTTTCTCTCTCTCACCTTTCTTTCTCTCTCTCACCTCTCCCCCTGTCTCTACCTCCCTCTCATCTCTCTCACCCGCTCTCTCTATATATATACATATATATTCAATTCAATGGGCTTTATTGGCATGGGAAACATATGTTAACATTGCCAAAGCAAGTGAAGTAGATAATATACAAAAGTTAAATAAACAATAAAAATGAACAGTAAACATTACACTCACAGAAGTTCCAAACGAATAAAGACATTACAAATGTCATATTATGTATATATACAGTGTTGTAACGATGTACAAATGGTTAAAGTACAAAAGGGAAAATAAATAAGCATAAATATGGGTGGTATTTAAAATGGTGTTTGTTCACTGGTTGACCTTTTCTTGTGGCAACAGGTCACTTTGGTATTTCAGATATGGGATTTTATCAAAATGGGGTTTGTTTTCAAATTCTTTGTGGATCTGTGTAATCTGAGGGAAATATGTGTCTCTAAAATGGTCCTAAATTTGGCAGGAGGTTAGGAAGTGCAGCTCAGTTTCCACCTCATTTTGTGGGCAGTGTGCACATAGCCTGTCTTCTCTTGAGAGCCAGGTCTGCCTACGGCGGCCTTTCTCAATAGCAAGGCTATGCTCACTGAGTCTGTACATAGTCAAAGCTTTCCTTAAGTTTCGGTCAGTCACAGTGGTCAGGTGTTCTGCCACTGTGTACTCTCTGTTTAGGGCCAAATAGCATTCTAGTTTGCTCTGTTTTGTTGTTAATTCTTTCCAATGTGTCAAGTAATTATCTTTTTGTTTTCTCATGATTTGCTTGGGTCTAATTGTGTTGCTGTCCTGGGGCTCTGTGGGGTCTGTTTGTGTTTGTGAACAGAGCCCCAGGACCAGCTTGCTTAGGGGACTCTTCTCCAGGTTCATCTCTCTGTAGGTGATGGCTTTGTTAAGGAAGGTTTGGGAATCGCTTCCTTTTAAGTGGTTGTAGAATTTAACAGCTCTTTTCTGGATTTTGATCATTAGCGGGTATCGGCCTAATTCTGCTCTGCATGCATTATTTGGTGTTCTACGTTGTACATGGAGGATATTTTTGCAGAATTCTGCATGCAGAGTCTCAATTTGGTGTTTGTCCCATTTTGTGAATTCTTGGTTGGTGAGCGGACCCCAGACCTCACAACCATAAAGGGCAATGGGTTCTATAACTGATTCAAGTATTTTTTGCCAGATCCTAATTGGTATGTCAAATTTTTTGTTCCTTTTGATGGCATAGAATGCCCTTCTTGCCTTGTCTCTCAGATCGTTCACAGCTTTGTGGAAGTTACCTGTGGCGCTGATGTTTAGGCTGAGGTATGTATAGTTTTTTGTGTGCTCTAGGGCAATGGTCTCTAGATGGAATTTGTATTTGTGGTCCTGGCGACTGGACCTTTTTTGGAACACCATTATTTTGGTCTTACTGAGGTTTACTGTCAGGGCCCAGGTCTGACTGAATCTGTGCAGAAGATCTAGGTGCTGCTGTTTGCCCTCCTTGGTTGGTGACTGAAGCACCAGATCATCAGCAAACAGTAGACATTTGACTTCAGATTCTAGTAGGGTGAGGCCGGGTGCTGTGGACTGTTCTAGTGCCCTCGCCAATTCGTTGATATATATGTTGAAGAAGGTGGGGCTTACGCTGTATCCCTGTCTCACCCCAGGCCCTGTGGGAAGAAATGTGTGTGTTTTTATCCTATTTTAACTACACACTTGTTGTTTGTGTACATGGATATTATAATGTTGTATGTTTTTCCCCCAACACCATTTTCCATCCATTTGTATAGCAGACCCTCATGCCAAATTGAGTCCAAGGCTTTTTTGAAATCAACAAAGCATGAGAAGACTTTGTCTTTGTTTTGTTTTGTTTGTTTGTCAATTAGCGTGTGCAAGGTGAATACGTGGTCTGTCGTACGATAATTTGGTAAAAAGCCAATTTGACGTTTGCTCAGCACATTGTTTTCACTGAGGAAATGTACGAGTCTGCTGTTAATGATAATGCAGAGGATTTTCCCAAGGTTGCTGTTGACGCATATCCCACGGAAGTTATTGGGGTCAAATTTGTCTCCACTTTTGTGGATTGGGGTGATCAGTCCTTGGTTCCAAATATTGGGGAAGATGCCAGAGCTAAGGAAGATGTTAAAGAGTTTTAGTATAGCCAAGTAGAATTTGTTGTCTGTATATTTGATCATTTCACTTAGGATACCATCAACACCACAGGCCATTTTGGGTTGGAGGGTTTTTATTTTGTCCTGTAGTTCATTCCAGGTAATTGGAAAATCCAGTGGGTTCTGGTAGTCTTTAATAGTTGATTCCAAGATTTGTATTTAATCATATAAATGTTTTTGCTGTTTGTTCCTTGTTATAGAGCCAAAAAGATTGGAGAAGTGGTTTACCCACACAGCTCAATTTTTGATAGATCATTCTTCGTGTTGTTGTAGGTTAAGCGTTTTCTAATTTTCCCAGAAGTGGTTAGAGTCTATGGATTCTTCCATTACATTGAGTTGATTTCTGACATGTTGTTCCTTCTTTTTCTGTAGTGTATTTCTGTATTGTCTTCCTCTCATCTCTCTCTTTTTCCATTTTCATCACAAATACATTTTTCAGATAGAGAGAGAGGGTAGTCTACTGCAGAGTTGACAGAAAGCCATCTCTGTGTGTTTGAAGTGTTGGTAAAACGCTGCCTGGAGGTTTATAACAAATTGGCTTCATGGATTACTGCCATTTATGGTGGTGGAGGCTCAAAGGCTGTGTGTGTGTGTGTGTGTGTGTGTGTGTGTGTGTGTGTGTGTGTGTGTGTGTGTGTGTGTGTGTGTGTGTGTGTGTGTGTGTGTGTGTGTGTGTGTGTGTGTGTGTGTGTGTGTGTGTGTGTGTGTGAATTTCCACATGCGCGTGTGTGTGTGCATGGAATTGTGCATGTGTGTGTATGATCCCCTGCCTTTTTAAAATTAAATAAAAGACTCTTCCGCTGCGTCGGCCAGACAATCACTGTTATCTTATCTTCAATCACGTTGCTGTTATCAGGCTTCTGTTCTTTATGCCTCCAATAGAGAAGAAGAATGGGCCCTCTATCCCCCTGACGCTTTCCATATCAGATACTGTCTTTCCAGAGGCTACGCCACATCAGACACTGTCTTTCCAGAGGCTACGCCACATCAGATACTGTCTTTCCAGAGGCTACGCCACATCAGATACTGTCTTTCCAGAGGCTACGCCACATCAGACACTGTCTTTCCAGAGGCAACGCCACATCAGATACTGTCTTTCCAGAGGCTACGCCACATCAGATACTGTCTTTCCAGAGGCTACGCCACAACAGACACTGTCTTTCCAGAGGCTACGCCACAACAGACAATGTCTTTCCAGAGGCTACGCCACATCAGATACTGTCTTTCCAGAGGCTACGCCACATCAGATACTGTCTTTCCAGAGGCTACGCCACATCAGACACTGTCTTTCCAGAGGCAACGCCACATCAGATACTGTCTTTCCAGAGGCTACGCCACATCAGATACTGTCTTTCCAGAGGCTACGCCACAACAGACACTGTCTTTCCAGAGGCTACGCCACATCAGACAATGTCTTTCCAGAGGCTACGCCACATCAGATACTGTCTTTCCAGAGGCTACGCCACATCAGATACTGTCTTTCCAGAGGCTACGCCACATCAGATACTGTCTTTCCAGAGGCTACGCCACATCAGACAATGTCTTTCCAGAGGCTACGCCACATCAGACAATGTCTTTCCAGAGGCTACGCCACATCAGACAATGTCTTTCCAGAGGCTACGCCACATCAGATACTGTCTTTCCAGAGGCTACGCCACATCAGATACTGTCTTTCCAGAGGCTACGCCACATCAGATACTGTCTTTCCAGAGGCTACGCCACATCAGACACTGTCTTTCCAGAGGCTACGCCACATCAGATACTGTCTTTCCAGAGGCTACGCCACATCAGATACTGTCTTTCCAGAGGCTACGCCACATCAGACACTGTCTTTCCAGAGGCTACGCCACATCAGATACTGTCTTTCCAGAGGCTACGCCACATCAGATACTGTCTTTCCAGAGGCTACGCCACATCAGATACTGTCTTTCCAGAGGCTACGCCACATCAGATACTGTCTTTCCAGAGGCTACGCCACATCAGATACTGTCTTTCCAGAGGCTACGCCACATCAGATACTGTCTTTCCAGAGGCTACGCCACATCAGATACTGTCTTTCCAGAGGCTACGCCACATCAGATACTGTCTTTCCAGAGGCTACGCCACATCAGATACTGTCTTTCCAGAGGCTACGCCACATCAGATACTGTCTTTCCAGAGGCTACGCCACAACAGACACTGTCTTTCCAGAGGCTACGCCACATCAGATACTGTCTTTCCAGAGGCTACGCCACATCAGACACTGTTTTGTTTTGTGTACATGTTTGTGGGTGTTTGAGTGGGGGATAGAAACGCTGAATTGACAGAGTGCCAGATTATTCATTTAGCAAGGTTGCAAGCTGTTCTATAGACCAGACGCAGATGTACTTTTATTATGGTTCACTCTGAGTGTGGAGTTTGCTGATCAGAAACGATACTGACAAGTTGCCAAACAAATCATACAACAAATTGTTCGTTTTTTTTTTTTCAGGTTAGGAATTCTGCTTGTGAAGGGCAACAGAAATCCATTTCAATTTAATCTGCGACTTGATCTTTTTTCAGCATATAAACATAACACAGGAAGATGCCAGCAGAGGAGCCAACTCATATAACTCCCTTCTCTTTCCATGTCCCTATCGCCCCCTACAGACCAGGTGAGGAACAGCTACCAACTGTGTAACAACGGCACCCTGCGGGTGATGTATGCCAATGGGATGGGCATCAGCTTCCACACTGAGCCCCACATCCTGGCCGGATCGGTCAGTCCTACTATTGGCCGTAGGAACATCACACTACCCACAGACAACGGACTCAACTCCATCGAGTGGCGGCTCCGCAAGGAACAGACCAAGGGGAAGGTCACTGTTTTTGGCAGGAAGCTGAGGGTGAGCTGAGAACCTCACTTCCTTTCTGTGTGTAATTTAGTCATTAGAGATGACATCACTTACTCTATGTGTAAAGATGACATCACTTACTCAGTCTACAGAGATTACATCACTGACTATGTGTAAAGATGACGTCACCCACTCTGCCTACAGAGATGACAGCACTTACCCTGTGTGTAGAGGTGACATCACTGACTCTGCCTACAGAGATGACATCCCTTACTCGGTGTGTAAAGATGACATCAATGACTCTGCCTACAGAGATGACATCACTGACTATGTGTAGAGATGACATCACTGACTCTGTCTACAGAGATGACATCACTGACTATGTGTAAAGATGACATCGCTTACTCTGCCTACAGAGATGACATCACTTACTCTGTGTATAGAGATGGCATCACTGACTCTGCCTACAGAGATGACATCACTGACTATGTGTAGAGATGACATCACTTACTCTGCCTACAAAGATGACATCACTTACTCTGTGTATAGAGATGGCATCACTGACTCTGCCTACAGAGATGACATCACTGACTATGTGTAAAGATGACATCACTTACTCTGCCTACAGAGATGACATCACTTACTCTGTGTATAGAGATGGCATCACTGACTCTGCCTACAGAGATGACATCACTCTCTATCTTCTTCCAGGCACATGGTCGTAACCTCCTCTCCATCGACTTTGACCGCAACACTCGGACGGAGAAGATCTACGACGACCACCGCAAGTTCACGCTCCGCATCATGTACGACATGCAGGGCCGGCCCGCCATGTGGTTGCCTAGCAGCAGCCTGGCAGTGGTGAACGTGTCGTACTCGACCACGGGTCAGCTGGTGGGGTTGCAGAGGGGCAGTATGAGCGAGAAGACAGAGTTTGACCCTCAGGGACGTATTCTGTCACGGTCGTTCATAGACGGCAAGGTGTGGAGCTATAGTTATCTGGATAAGGTGAGGACATAGTACTGTCTGGTACTGGTAAGGGTACTGTTAATGGTACTGTACTGGTACTGATACTGCAGCTGTTACTGTTACTGTTACTGGTACTGGTACTGTTACTGGTACTGGTACTGCTACTGTTACTGGTACTGCTACTGGTACTGTTACTGGTACTGCTACTGTTACTGATACTGGTACTGCTACTGGTACTGTTACTGCTACTGGTACTGTTACTGGTACTGCTACTGTTACTTGTACTGTTACTGGTACTGGTACTGCTACTGGTACTGCTACTGTTACTGGTACTGCTACTGGTACTGTTACTGGTACTGTTACTGGTACTGGTACTGCTGCTGGTACTGCTACTGGTACTGTTACTGGTACTGCCACTGGTACTGCTACTGGTACTGCTACTGTTACTGGTACTTGTACTGTTGATCTTATCTGTGTGGAGCAATAGCTACCTAGATAAAGTGAAGGCATCATAGCACCTGTGAGACATTACCTACTGTACAGGCAGCAGGAATAGCAATGACAAGCTGATTGAGAGAAGTGAAAAGTGCATAAAATGATGCTAGTGATGATGACTTATGTTCCCTCTCCACTTCTCTCCCTCCTTCTCTCTCTCCAGTCCATGGTCCTTCTCCTACAGAGCCAGAGACAGTACATATTTGAGTTTGACACCTCGGGGCGCATCACAGCCGTCACCATGCCTAGTGTAGCCCGCCACACCATGTTCACCCACGTCTCTATCGGTTACATCCGCAACACCTACAACCCTCCAGAGAGCAACGCCTCCATCATCCATGACTTCAGCGAAGACGGCCGCCCCAAGGCCACCCACTACCTCGGCACCGGCCGACGTGTCCTCTACAAGTACGGCAAGCTGGCCAAGCTAGCTGAGATCCTCTACGACAGCACCACGGTGACGTTCGGTTATGACGAGACGGCTGGGGTTCTGAAGATGGTGAACTTACAGAGCGGCGGGTTCTCCTGTACGATACGTTACCGTAAGATGGGTCCGCTGATCGACAAGCAGATCTACCGGTTCAGTGAGGAGGGGATGGTGAATGCTAGGTTTGACTACACGTACCATGACAACAGCTTCCGTATCGCTAGTATGAAGCCAGTCATCAGTGAGACTCCTCTGCCTGTGGACCTCTACCGCTATGACGAGATCTCTGGAAAGGTGGGTAGATGACTGCACTACTAACCCTAACCCTATCTCCAGCCACAACCCTAACCCTAACTTCAGACCGGTCGGATGTACAATATAGAAACAGGTCAGAAAGTTGCAATAGGCACGTGCAACCCAAGGTTTGATACCAGCATAAACAGAAACCCTCTTAAACCTAACCCTCAACATTAACCCTAACTTCAACCTTAGCCTCAACCCTAACCCATAAACCTAGCATCATGTCCATATCTTGGTTTAACCCTCAACCCTAACCCTAACTTCAACCACAGCCCTTACCCTAACCATGTCCACATCCCAGTTTAACTCTAACCTTAAGCCTCAAGATTAACCCTAGCTTAATGTCCACACCCCAGTTTAACCCTAACCTTAAGCCTCAAACCTAACCCTAACTCTAGCTTCATTTCCACGTCACAGTTTATTCCTAACTCCAGCCTCAACCCTAACACTAGCTCCAGCTCCAGCCTCCACCCTAACACTAGCTCCAGCTCCAGCCTCAACTCTAACACTAGCTCCAGCCTCAACCCTAACACTAGCTCCAGCCTCAAACCTAACACTAGCTCCAGCCTCAACCCTAACACTAGCTCCAGCCTCAACCCTAACACTAGCTCCAGTCTCAACCCTAACACTAGCTCTAGCTCCAGCTCCAGCCTCAACCCTAACACTAGCTCCAGCCTCAACCCTAACACTAGCTCCAGCTCCAGCCTCAACTCTAACACTAGCTCCAGCCTCAACCCTAACACTAGCTCCAGCCTCAACCCTAACACTAGCTCCAGCCTCAACCCTAACACTAGCTCCAGCCTCAACCCTAACACTAGCTCCAGCCTCAACCCTAACACTAGCTCCAGCCTCAACACTGACACTAGCTCCAGCCCCAACCCTAACACTAGCTCCAGCCTCAACCCTAACACTAGCTCCAGCCTCAACCCTAACACTAGCTCCAGCCTCAACCGTAACACTAGCTCCAGCCTCAACCCTAACACTAGCTCCAGTCTCAACCCTAACACTAGCTCCAGCTCCAGCCTCAACCCTGACACTAGCTCCAGCCTCAACCCTAACACTAGCTCCAGCCTCAACCCTAACACTAGCTCCAGCCTCAACCCTAACACTAGCTCCAGCCTCAACCCTAACACTAGCTCCAGCTCCAGCCTCAACTCTAACACTAGCTCCAGCTCCAGCCTCAACCCTAACACTAGCTCCAGCCTCAACCCTAACACTAGCTCCAGTCTCAAACCTAACACTAGCTCCAGCCTCAACCCTAACACTAGCTCCAGCCTAAACCCTAACACTAGCTCCAGCCTCAACCCTAACACTAGCTCCAGCCTCAACCCTAACACTAGCTCCAGCCTCAACCCTAACACTAGCTCCAGCCTCAACCCTAACACTAGCTCCAGTCTCAACCCTAACACTAGCTCCAGCCTCAACCCTAACACTAGCTCCAGCCTCAATCCTAACACTAGCTCCAGCCTCAACCCTAACACTAGCTCCAGGCTCAACACTGACACTAGCTCCAGCTCCAGCCTCAACACTGACACTAGCTCCAGCTCCAGCCTCAACCCTAACACTAGCTCCAGCCTCAACCCTAACACTAGCTCCAGCCTCAGCCCTAACACTAGCTCCAGCTCCAGCCTCAACCCTAACACTAGCTCCAGCCTGAACCCTAACACTAGCTCCAGCCTCAAGCCTAACACTAGCTCCAGCTCCAGCTTCAACCCTAACACTAGCTCCAGCTCCAGTCTCAACCCTAACACTAGCTCCAGCCTCAAACCTAACACTAGCTCCAAATTTCAACCCTAACACTAGCTCCAGTCTCAACCCTAACACTAGCTCCAGTCTCAACCCTAACACTAGCTCCAGCCTCAACCCTAACACTAGCTCCAGCCTCAACCCTAACACTAGCTCCAGCTCCAGCTTCAACACTAACACTAGCTCCAGCCTCAACCCTAACCCTAATTCCAGCCTCAACCCTAACCCTAACTCCAGCCTCAACCCTAACCCTAGCTTCAGTCTTAACCAAACCCTAACTCCAGCCTAAACCCTAACACTAGCTTCAGCCTCACCCCTAACCCTAACTCCAGCCTCAACCCTAACCCTAGCTTCAACCCTAACCCTAACACTAGCTCCAGCCTCAACCCTAACCCTAACTCCAGCCTCAACCCTAACCCTAGCTTCAACCTCAACCCTAACCCTAACTCCAGCCTCAACCAAACCCCTGGCAGGATGTCAGTTACAGTTGATAGATTGAGCATAAATCACCTATACTGGATTAAAATGGGACCTAGACCCTCTGTACAATATTTTACTTACTCTTAACTCTTATCTTGGCTACAGGTGGAACACTTTGGGAAGTTTGGTGTGATCTACTATGACATCAACCAGATCATAACCACGGCTGTGATGACCCTCAGCAAGCACTTCGACACCCACGGGCGCATCAAGGAGGTGCAGTACGAGATCTTCAGGTCCCTGATGTACTGGATGACGGTGCAGTACGACAGTATGGGACGCGTGGTGAAGAGAGAGCTGAAGATAGGACCGTACGCCAACACAACACAGTACCGCTATGAGTATGACGGGGACGGACAGCTCAGCGGGGTGAAGGTAGGAGATTTGACATTACCAGTGTGATACTAGTCCTGCAGTAGTTGAGCACCAAATCACAATCCTAGAAGATTACTACAGACCACTTCCTGAAACTTTAGACTTGATTAAATGTTGTTGTTCTTTGCAAATACACACAGTATGGTATTCCTTTTCACTTTACACTTCAGTTTTTGATTTTCCTATGTTGACTTACCTGACTTAAGCCCTTGGCTTCTATAAGGAGCATAGGCCATTGATTCTGCTACGCACCTGTGTTATTAAAGAGTTGACTTCAGGTGTGTTTTTAAAGAGTTGACATATTAAAGAGTTGACTTCACGTGTGTTTTTAAAGAGTTGACATATTAAAGAGTTGACTTCAGGTGTGGTATTAAAGAGTTGACATATTAAAGAGTTGACTTCAGGTGTGGTATTAAAGAGTTGACATATTAAAGAGTTGACATATTAAAGAGTTGACTTCAGGTGTGGTATTAAAGAGTTGACATATTAAAGAGTTGACATATTAAAGAGTTGACTTCAGGTGTGGTATTAAAGAGTTGACATATTAAAGAGTTGACATATTAAAGAGTTGACTTCAGGTGTGGTATTAAAGAGTTGACATATTAAAGAGTTGACTTCAGGTGTGTTTTTAAAGAGTTATTTTCATTGTCTATGCCTCCAGGTGAATGACTGGTCCACGTGGCGCTACAGCTACGACCTGAACGGTAACCTGCACCTCCTCAACCCCGGGAACAGCGCCCGCCTCACGCCGCTCCGCTACGACCTCCGAGACCGCATCACGCGCCTGGGCGACGTGCAGTACCATCTTGATGAGGATGGCTTCTTGAGCCAGCGAGGCTCGGATGTCTTCGACTACAACTCCAAGGGCCAGCTCCTCAGAGCATATAGCAAGCTACCGGGAGGCTGGAGCGTCCAGTACCGTTATGACGGACTGGGCAGGAGAGTGTCCACTCGGACCAGTCTGGGACAACACCTCCAGTTCTTTTACGCTGATCTGAACCACCCGGCTAGAGTCACACATATATTTAACCACTCCAGTTCAGATATCGCTTCACTGTACTATGACTTGCAGGTAAGGCTACCAAATTGTTAGGGAAAAGTGTGTTCATCTACAGGCTACATGTGATAAATACTGTTCATCGTGATTGTGTTATGACTTTGTTATCGTTGTGATATAACCAAGCTTTTGTGATGCTATCATTACGTAATGGTGACGTGACTGTCTGTGGGTTATGTTGACGTGACTGTCTGTGAGTTATGGTGACGTCACCAGGGCTTCATTTGTCAATCGTGAGGTGCCGGAACAAAAGGCGAGCACTAGAGGAGGGTGACCTGGGGAGTTCTGAGGTACCAGAACGCATGAGAAAAGAAATCCCCTTCATAATAAAGGATTGCATATCATCTCATTTGCGTAGTGGCATAGAGCAGTAGAGTAGAGGCACTTTGGGAAACATTTTTAGTAGCTTACGGTCCAGAAAAATGTTGGCCTTTTAGAAACACATTTCATGTAAATCTACTTCATTTTAGATGACTGGAGACTGTAGCAGAATCTTTTTTAACACCTCACAAATTATCAAAATGGCAGGCTACTTTGACACTGGCAAAAATGACCTTGTCTTGAATCCATCAATAGCCTAGTCCTAGATGTGTGGAGACACATATTGTACGCTACAATATGAGGATGAAATTATAGTCCTAAAAATGCTTTCCAGTTTCACTGACTCACCCAATGATGCGCAGCTCACTCACTGGTGCTTGTCGATGCACTCGTGCCAAAAGCCTATCTCTCTCTCACTTTTGTAAAACAATATTTGGAAGTTGATCAAATATTTTGGTAGCCTACAGCACAGTCTTTTCAGCAGGAGCCATTTGCTTTCCAACCTGTGTTTTCCCTCGATTGTATTTGAAATATTGCGAAGGCTTGCTTTGTCTGCGTAGTGTTTTTTGTTTTCTGTATTTAAATGTACCAGGGATGTTGCAGTTCCTCATTCTAGTGTGGCAGACCAGAGGGTTTGATCAAGACGTTAGCCCTGTCGGGGAGGGGGCGGTCGTCAGTGCGATGTACGTCTCCCTTCTCGATAGGGTATCCGCTTTCCCATGCTTCGCCCTTGACCTGTGCACAACAGAAAAAGAGAAGCGGGAATGGCTTCGGGATATCGGGTGGCATAATCTACTATAACCAGGATATACCGGGATGTTTTTATCAGGGGGCACACTGTCCATATTGATGCGTTCAAACAGCACTCCAATGATCAGTAGGGGAACCAGCAGGTTCCGGAAGTGTGCTTTGAGGCGGTGATTTGACACTCTGGGCAGCTGCGGCAATATACTTCCATGGCCTGCCTCATCCTTCCATGGCCTGCCTCATCTCGGAACAGCGGAACCAGGCGGTGATCCTTTCCCAGGTCTTCTCCATTCCCAGGTGCGCCCCCAACAAATGGGTGTGGGCCATCTGAATAATGGTTCCGACGTACCGGCGGGGCAGCAACAGCACCTCTCGGACTTCCCCCTTTTTGAGCGACACCTGATACAACAGGTTATTTTTGATTTGGAAATGGGGGTATCGCCAGTCACTCACCCCTGGAAGAAGCTGGCCATCCACTGCTATCACTTCCCACTAAATGGTCCCACTGGGCAGTCCCAAACTGTCCCCTCAGAGGTCCCTCAAAATCGAGGAGAGGGAGTATAGGCTCCTCCTCCGGTTGTTCACCAGGTGTGGATGGTTCTGGCGCCCCCTCGGACGCCGACTCTGGGTCCGTAGACACGCGGTTGGCAACCGCATGCTTCCGGGCCACGCAGGTGACGGTCCATCCCTGCTCTCGTCGGTCGCCGGCTCTTACTTTTTTTCCCAGCTCGTGCCTCCACAGTGCTGTGAACATCGGACAATCTCTTCCCACGAGGAGGGATACCGGCAACTCAGGTACGGCACCCACCACCATCTGGCAGCTCCCTTGTGGCGTTACGATGGTGGCCTGCCCGGTCAAATACCTCTTGGTTTCACCGTGGACATAGGAGACGAACATCTCCTCACCACGGTCAGTCGGATGGGCCAGCAGGCGTGCTTGTACGAGAATTACCACACTCCCGGAATCCAACAGAGCCTGGGTGTCACGACTGTCGACTTTCACAGGTTCGCTGTGGTTCGCTGTGGGTCCAACAGGAGGTGAAGTAGTTTACTGCGTTGCCCGTCTCGTCTCCGGGGCCTCAACTCCTCTCGACCCAGGCAATTTCATGCAAGGTGACCCCTGGCGCTACACTCAAAACACCTCCTTTAGTCCTCTCCCCTGGCTGTCTCTCCGTGGGTCTGCAGTCCTTTAGCCCGGCTCACTGTCGGAATGTACGGTGGTGGGGTCGTCCTTCCATGTCCTCCGACGGCTCCTGCATCCCCTTCAGCAGGGCCTCGGTATTCTGGTGCGGCTCCCAAGAGGTCCTCCAAGGCTTGCCGCCCTCTTCAAGCATGTAAGAAGTGATCCATGACCGATTTTGTCGATAACGGGGAGGGTGGCTACGTCGGTTAGGAGCCATGCCCTGGTGATGCGCAGTAGGTCGCTCATCTGTGCTCGGGAGGAATATTTGGCCATGAACCTCCAGTTGTGGACAAGTTGGCCCTGACGGGCTAGGCTGTACCAGTGTCAGCTGAGTACCTCCCTCTTGAGACAGTCGTAGTTAGCCACCTGTTCGGTGTTGAGGTAATAATACACCTTTTGGGCGTCTCCGGACCGGAACGGGGCCAGCAGACTTGCCCACTTCGCCTTGGACAATCATTCCCACAGTGCTGTCCGTTCTAACATGCAGAGGTAGGTCTCGATGTCGTCATCCTCCATTAGCTTGATTATAAAAACTGATTGGGTTATGATTCAGTCTGCGTTTCTCCTCACAGCTTCCTGATTTCCTCAAGCAGGCTTCTGTAGACACTGTTCTTCCAGCGTTCCTTCCTGAATGTCCTGTGGCGCTTGTTGGGCCCGAACGAACTGAGCTATCAACTCATCAATGCTGATACTACCTAAACGTCAACCCTGGTCTGACCACGTTGTCAGATTTTCCCTCATTCTCCACCACTTGTGGCAGACCAGGGGGTTTGATCAAGACGTTTACACAGATCAAACACAAGTGTGATACCTCAGTTTCAAGGGTGTTTATTTAAAACATTAAAGAAAAAGAAAAGAAACCAGTCTCCTCCAGGAGACCTCTTCTGGATTACAGGGTTCTGGGCTCCGGGGAAAGCGGTCTCCTCTGGGGTAAAACACCGAGCCCCTTGGTTCTAGTAGACCGTGAGGACATTTATCCAGTAGCAACCTCTTACTACCTCCAACCCTGCCGTGTGCTGCCCTCCTGACAGCTTTATGGGACCCGTACAGCCCCTTGATTACTCACCAGCCACAAATCAGCCTGAATTAGTCCTGGCCGGAGGACCCGTCGAGACCTGGCACAGCCAGCAGAGGGAGCCTCAGACGCGTAATGTAGACTCTGTCTGTCACCAGGCCTCGACGAGTCTCCCCCTGGTGGCTTGTCCGCGGTACACCACACTAGTTATGTGAGAGATACTGGTGCACTTCTCACACAGCCACGGCCACCCGTTGGTCTGAAACATAGGTTACAATGTTGCGCAAACCATAAATCCGGGCCGGCCCAACCCAAATCATCTCTTAGAATATTAGGCCTGGGCTCTAAAAACAACTGTTTCACATTACATTTTTTTGTGGGGGCAGGAAAATTAATAAAGATATACAATTATTTTTCATGCCAGGAGAGGTACCGAATCCGGCCAAATAGATTCCGGAACAAAACAGTCCAAAATGAAAAGGTGCTGGATCCTGTTCTGGCAGGATCCTACTCAAATTAAGCACTGGACGTGACTGTCTGTGAGTTATGGTGACGTGACTGTCTGTGAGTTATGGTGACGTGACTGTCTGTGAGTTATGGTGACGTGCCTGTCTGTGAGTTATGGTGACGTGACTGTGAGTTATGGTGACGTGACTGTCTGTGAGCTATGGTGGCGTGACTGTGAGTTATGGTGACGTGACTGTGAGTTATGGTGACGTGACTGTCTGTGAGCTATGGTGGCGTGTCTGTGAGTTATGGTGACGTAACTGTCTGTGAGTTATGGTGACGTGACCGTCTGTGAGTTATGGTGACGTGACTGTCTGTGAGTTATGGTGACGTGCCTGTCTGTGAGTTATGGTGACATGACTGTCTGTGAGTTATGGTGACGTGACTGTCTGTGAGTTATGGTGACATGACTGTCTGTGAGTTATGGTGACGTGACTGTGAGTTATGGTGATGTGACTGTGAGTTATGGTGATGTGACTGTGAGTTATGGTGACGTGACTGTGAGTTATGGTGACGTGACTGTGAGTTATGGTGACGTGACTGTGAGTTATGATGTAAAGCCCGTACTGCTTCCCCTCAGGGTCATCTGTTTGCTATGGAGGTGAGTAGTGGAGAGGAGTATTACATCGCCTCAGACAACACAGGAACACCACTGGCTGTCTTCAGCAGCAACGGACAGATGATCAAACAGGTAATCAAGAGGACAGTAATAAAAATACTATTAATGATCATTATTTTTGTTGCATGATTGTTAAATATCTCAAGGCCCGTTATCCACATGTTAAGATAAGAAAAGATAAATTGGTACCTGACGTCCAGAGAGGTACATTTGATTGTTCAAATTAAAAATACAAAAACTGACCAAGTAACCCAACTTAGTCTTTCCTAATTGCCCCAGAGGGGATAAAGTTGTAGTGAATTGAAGTGAAACATGCGCCTGTGTTTGTTGTGACCTCCAGGTACAGTACACAGCGTACGGGGAGGTGTACCTGGACTCTAACCCAGAGTTCCAGCTGGTGGTTGGGTTCCATGGTGGTCTCTATGACACCCTGACCAAGCTGGTCCACTTCACCCAGAGGGACTATGATGTCCTGGCAGGCCGCTGGACCTCGCCAGACTATGCCAGCTGGCCCAAGATCGGCAAGGACCCTGCACCCTTCAACCTGTACATGTTCAAGAACAACAACCCTCTCAGTGATTTGTTGGACATCAAGAACTACGTCACAGGTAGAGCGTCTTTGGATCCTTGAAAAGCGCTTAATAAAACACATTATTGTTATTACAGGTAAAGGAGAGAGAGCTGAGGGGGGAGATGTGTTATCATTGTCACTGTGTACTGTGGTTCTCTTTGTTCTTTTGTCATTTAGATTCGAAGAACATCCCAAAAAATACATACAATATTTTACTACACTTAAAATATGTTCCCTAATGCTACACAGATTATTAAAGCATTTTCAAACTTCTTAACATTTTCTAACATTTCTATGACTTGCTAGCTGTAATAAAACTATTTTTTTTACTATGTTGTCTTTGCTCCCCAGACGTGAAGAGTTGGCTGGTGATGTTTGGTTTCCAGCTCAGTAACATCATTCCAGGGTTCCCCCGTCACACCCTCTACTTCGTGGAGCCTCCCTACGAGCTGCAGGCCAGCAAGGACTGTGAAAACGGACAGGTGAGAAGGCCTGGGACAGCCTGTACTTTTTCTATGTTAAACAGAATCTGAAACATACTGTCTGCGAGCTAAATGAGGCCTGCTATTACAGAAAACTGGTCCTCTCTCTTTCTCTCAGAGCCGGATGAGACATTGAAGATACTGTGGGATCACTAATATGAACCTTCAATGATTACAGGGAAATCTGGACATTAATAGATAAGAAGAGCTGTAAACCAAACAGTATAAGTGTATCCTCGTCTGCATTCTTCTGCTTGACCAGTGACCTTTAACCCCTCTTCTACCCCTGTCTCTCCTGTAGCTGATAACGGGGGTGCAGCAGGCAGCGGAGCGCCACAACCAGGCCTTCATGGCCCTGGAGGGACGGCTCCTTAACAAGGACCCCCGTGTCCGCCGCGACAAGCCTGGACACTGGTTCGGCACATCAACACCCATCATCGGCCGGGGAGTGATGCTAGCGCTGAAGGAAGGACGTGTGGTGGCGGCAGTTAGCTCCATGGCAACCGACGATAGCCGGAAAGTGTCCTTAGTCCTCAATGGCGCCATCTACCTGGATGGAACGCACTACACGCAGGCCGGACATGACTGTCACTTCTTCGTTAAAGTCGGTTCGGCCGATAGTGATTTACTGGCGCTGGGGCTGACCAACGGACGCAAAGCGCTGGAGAGCGGGATCAACGTGACTGTGAGTGGGAGGTCGCGGCGCGGCGCCACAGTGGAGTTTGCGGTGCCATCGTTAGCCCTCAGCGTGCGGTATGGGCTAGCGCTGGATGTGGTGGATGAGGAGAGGGTGAGACTGCTGGAACTAGCCCGGCAGAGGGCCCTGGCTGGGGCCTGGCTGAGGGAGCGGCAGAGGGCCAAGGATGGGAAGGAGGGGAGCCGGCTGTGGACGGAGGGAGAGAAGCAGCAGCTGCTGACCGCGGGGAGGGTACAGGGGTATGATGGGTATTATGTTTTACCCGTGGAACAGTACCCAGAACTAGCTGACAGCAGCACCAACATCCAGTTCCTGAGACAGAACGAGATGGGCAAGAGGTAACAGCCCTCCTGGACTGGGATGGAGGACTGGCTGACTCTCTCTCTCACTGACTCTCCCCCTCTTCTCCTCCTCATCCCTTTCATCTTCTCGCCCTAGTTACTAGTTCCTTCCTCTCTTCGCTCCCCACCACCTTCTCCCCCTTTCCTCTCCAACCCCGCAGAAAATAAACCAACAAATGGGGTTTCTCACTGAACGCTGCAGGGACTTTTGAAAAGAAGAATATACTAGAAAACTTTTTGTTGTTACTTTTACTGCCAAGGGCAAAACATCTAACATTTAGACAGAAGTTTATTTTATTTGTTGTTGAAAACAAACTGTGGAGAAAGGCACTCATGAACCTTGAAAAACAAACTGTTGCTTAATAACTAAGATTCCCGTTTTTAAAAAAGAAATCAATATTTTCACCCATATTTTTGGGGACTTTGAGGGCGTAATGACAGATTCTGAACTGATGGTGGCGCTGTGTTGTGCTGGGTGCTCTGGTAAGGGCCTGCACCTGATATTAACTTGTAGATCAAAGGGACCAATAGGGAGGCAGAGCCACCACAGGGCCCAGCGAATCACAACACTGATCAGAAGAGAAGATCAGCAACAAGCACCGCAGCGTCACGTAAACGGAGTCAAACTACTAGTCATCAGTCTCAGGCCTCCCATTCTCCACCACAAAACTGTTCTCAGCTATTGCAGCAAACATATCCTAGCAACCAATACTCACACCACTGAGATCCTTTAACACATAAAGACTTCAAAAAAAAGAAAACGAAAACTTTAAAGACACAAAGTTGGAGGGGGGAAAAATATAGTGAAAATGTATCAGAATGTGTCCATATGTGTCAGACTACTACACTACAGTTCAGACTACTACACTACAGTTCTAATTACCACACTACAGTTCAGACTACAATACTACAGTTCAGACTACTATACTACAGTTCAGACTACTATACTACAGTTCAGACTACTACACTACAGTTCAGACTACTGCACTACAGTTCAGACTACTACACTACAGTTCAGACTACTGCACTACAGTTTAGACTACTACACTACAGTTCAGACTACTACACTACAGTTTGGACTACTACACTACAGTTCAGACTACTACACTACAGTTCAGACTACTATACTACAGTTCAGACTACTACACTACAGTTCAGACTACTACACTACAGTTCAGACTACTACACTACAGTTCAGACTACTATACTACAGTTCAGACTACTATACTGCAGTTCAGACTACTATACTACAGTTCAGACTACTACACTACAGTTCAGACTACTACACTACAGTTCAGACTACTACAGTTCAGACTACTATACTACAGTTCAGACTACTATACTACAGTTCAGACTACGATACTACAGTTCAGACTACTACACTACAGTTCAGACTACTATACTACAGTTCAGACTACTACACTACAGTTCAGACTACTACAGTTCAGACTACTATACTACAGTTCAGACTACTATACTACAGTTCAGACTACTATACTACAGTTCAGACTACTACACTACAGTTCAGACTACTACACTACAGTTCAGACTACTACACTACAGTTCAGACTACTATACTACAGTTCAGACTACTACACTACAGTTCAGACTACTATACTACAGTTCAGACTACTATACTACAGTTCAGACTACTATACTACAGTTCAGACTACTACACTACAGTTCAGACTACTATACTACAGTTCAGACTACTATACTACAGTTCAGACTACTACAGTTCAGACTATTATACCACAGTTCAGACTACTACACTACAGTTCAGACTACTATACTACAGTTCAGACTACTACACTACAGTTCAGACTACTATACTACAGTTCAGACTACTACACTACAGTTCAGACTACTATACTACAGTTCAGACTACTATACTACAGTTCAGACTACTATACTGCAGTTCAGACTACTATACTACAGTTCAGACTACTACACTACAGTTCAGACTACTACACTACAGTTCAGACTACTACAGTTCAGACTACTATACTACAGTTCAGACTACTATACTACAGTTCAGACTACGATACTACAGTTCAGACTACTACACTACAGTTCAGACTACTATACTACAGTTCAGACTACTACACTACAGTTCAGACTACTACAGTTCAGACTACTATACTACAGTTCAGACTACTATACTACAGTTCAGACTACTATACTACAGTTCAGACTACTACACTACAGTTCAGACTACTACACTACAGTTCAGACTACTACACTACAGTTCAGACTACTATACTACAGTTCAGACTACTACACTACAGTTCAGACTACTATACTACAGTTCAGACTACTATACTACAGTTCAGACTACTATACTACAGTTCAGACTACTACACTACAGTTCAGACTACTATACTACAGTTCAGACTACTATACTACAGTTCAGACTACTACAGTTCAGACTATTATACCACAGTTCAGACTACTACACTACAGTTCAGACTACTATACTACAGTTCAGACTACTATACTACAGTTCAGACTACAATACTACAGTTCAGACTACTACACTACAGTTCAGACTACTACACTACAGTTCAGACTACTACACTACAGTTCAGACTACTACAGTTCAGACTACTATACTACAGTTCAGACTACTACACTACAGTTCAGACTACTACACTACAGTTCAGACTACTACACTACAGTTCAGACTACTACAGTTCAGACTACTATACTACAGTTCAGACTACTACACTACAGTTCAGACTACTACACTACAGTTCAGACTACTACAGTTCAGACTACTATACTACAGTTCAGACTACTACACTACAGTTCAGACTACTACACTACAGTTCAGACTACTATACTACAGTTCAGACTACTATACTACAGTTCAGACTACTACAGTTCAGACTATTACACTACAGTTCAGACTACTACACTACAGTTCAGACTACTACACTACAGTTCAGACCACTACAGTTCAGACTACTACACTACAGTTCAGACTACTATACTACAGTTCAGACTACTACACTACAGTTCAGACTACTATACTACAGTTCAGACTACTATACTACAGTACAGACTACTACAGTTCAGACTACTACAGATCAGACTACTACACTAAAGTTCAGACTACTATATTACAGTACAGACTACTACAGTACAGACTACTACAGTACAGACTACTACAGTTCAGACTACTACAGTTCAGACTACTACAGTTCAGACTACTACACTACAGTCCAGACTACTACACTACAGTCCAGACTACTATACTACAGTTCAGACTACTACACTACAGTTCAGACTACTACAGTTCAGACTTTTACACTACAGTTCAGACTACTACACTACAGTCCAGACTACTACACTACAGTTCAGACTACTACAGTTCAGACTACTATACTACAGTTCAGACTACTACACTACAGTTCAGACTACTACACTACAGTTCAGACTACTACACTACAGTTCAGACTACTACAGTTCAGACTACTATACTACAGTTCAGACTACTACACTACAGTTCAGACTACTACACTACAGTTCAGACTACTATACTACAGTTCAGACTACTATACTACAGTTCAGACTACTACAGTTCAGACTATTACACTACAGTTCAGACTACTACACTACAGTTCAGACTACTATACTACAGTTCAGACTACTATACTACAGTTCAGACTACTACAGTTCAGACTACTACAGTTCAGACTACTACAGTTCAGACTACTACACTAAAGTTCAGACTACTATACTGCAGTTCAGACTACTACACTAAAGTTCAGACTACTATACTGCAGTTCAGACTACGATACTACAGTTCAGACTACTACAGTTCAGACTACTATACTACAGTTCAGACTACTACACTACAGTTCAGACTACTACACTACAGTTCAGACTACTACACTACAGTTCAGACTACTATACTACAGTTCAGACTACTACACTACAGTTCAGACTACTATACTACAGTTCAGACTACGATACTACAGTTCAGACTACTATACTACAGTTCAGACTACGATACTACAGTTCAGACTACTATACTACAGTTCAGACTACGATACTACAGTTCAGACTACTACACTACAGTTCAGACTACTATACTACAGTTCAGACTACTACACTACAGTTCAGACTACTACACTACAGTTCAGACTACTACACTACAGTTCAGACTACTATACTACAGTTCAGACTACTACACTACAGTTCAGACTACTACACTACAGTTCAGACTACTATACTACAGTTCAGACTACTACACTACAGTTCAGACTACTACACTACAGTTCAGACTATTACACTACAGTTCAGACCACTACAGTTCAGACTACTACACTACAGTTCAGACTACTATACTACAGTTCAGACTACTACACTACAGTTCAGACTACTACACTACAGTTCAGACTACTATACTACAGTTCAGACTACTACACTACAGTTCAGACTACTATACTACAGTTCAGACTACTATACTACAGTACAGACTACTACAGTTCAGACTACTACAGTTCAGACTACTACACTAAAGTTCAGACTACTATACTACAGTACAGACTACTACAGTACAGACTACTACAGTTCAGACTACTACAGTTCAGACTACTACAGTTCAGACTACTACACTACAGTCCAGACTACTACACTACAGTCCAGACTACTACACTACAGTCCAGACTACTATACTACAGTTCAGACTACTACACTACAGTTCAGACTACTACAGTTCAGACTATTACACTACAGTTCAGACTACTACACTACAGGCCAGACTACTACACTACAGTTCAGACTACTACACTACAGTTCAGACTACTACACTACAGTTCAGACTACTACACTACAGTTCAGACTACTATACTACAGTTCAGACTACTATACTACAGTTCAGACTACTACACTACAGTTCAGACTACTACAGTTCAGACTACTACAGTTCAGACTACTACAGTTCAGACTACTACAGTTCAGACTACTACACTAAAGTTCAGACTACTATACTGCAGTTCAGACTACTACACTAAAGTTCAGACTACTATACTGCAGTTCAGACTACGATACTACAGTTCAGACTACTACAGTTCAGACTACTATACTACAGTTCAGACTACTATACTACAGTTCAGACTACGATACTACAGTTCAGACTACTACACTACAGTTCAGACTACGATACTACAGTTCAGACTACTACACTACAGTTCAGACTACTACACTACAGTTCAGACTACTACACTACAGTTCAGACTACTACACTACAGTTCAGACTACTATACGACAGTTCAGACTACTACAGTTCAGACTACTATACTACAGTTCAGACTACTACACTACAGTTCAGACTACTACACTACAGTTCAGACTACTACACTACAGTTCAGACTACGATACTACAGTTCAGACTACTACACTACAGTTCAGACTACTACACTACAGTTCAGACTACTACACTACAGTTCAGACTACTACACTACAGTTCAGACTACTACACTACAGTTCAGACTACGATACTACAGTCCAGACTACTATACTACAGTTCAGACTACTATACTACAGTTCAGACTACTACACTACAGTTCAGACTACTACACTACAGTTCAGACTACTATACTACAGTTCAGACTACTACACTACAGTTCAGACTACTATACTACAGTTCAGACTACTATACTACAGTTCAGACTACTACACTACAGTTCAGACTACTACACTACCGTTCTAATTACCACACTACAGTTCAGACTACTATACTACAGTTCAGACTACTATACTACAGTTCAGACTACTACAGTTCATACTACTATACTACAGTTCAGACTACTACACTACAGTTCAGACTACTACAGTTCAGACTACTACACTACAGTTCAGACTACTATACTACAGTTCAGACTACTACACTACAGTTCAGACTACTACACTACAGTTCTAATTACCACACTACAGTTCAGACTACTACACTACAGTTCAGACTACTACACTACAGTTCAGACTACTATACTACAGTTCAGGGTGTTACGTATAGTAGCGGTAGAAGCAGTAGTTGTGTATGTTTCAGTCGCAGTAGAATCGTGAAACTTTCACCAAGGCACTTCTGTACAGAAACAATCTAAAAACACCTACCATACACTAAGTCCAGAATACATACAGAACTAGTATTATCAAAAGCTATTTATATTATTTTATTATTTGTACATGTATTTATTATTCGTAGTACTAAATGACAATCATGAAGGGAGTCACTAGTTTTATCGAAGAGGACTTTACGTTTATTTTATTTTGTAAAATATGTAAGAAATGTTCAATATGTTTTTTTTTGTATTCATTTAAACATTTGCTCCCAGAGCAAATAATAGTCACACTCCAAAATAATAGTTTATGTAAGAAAGTGTTTAAAAAAAAAAAAAACGATTTATAATTTAAATGAAGTCTTTAAAACTGTGAAACCTGTTTTTTGAAAATATATCTGGATGTACAGTGTATAGACTTACCTTTATGCAGCAGCAGCACAGTAGAATATTGTTCAGAATATCCCGTGTTACATTTCTATTGAGGAAGTGGCTTGTAACGTGCTAACCTTTAGCTGGTATTACCTACTCTAGAGTTGTGTGACTCTAATCATATCTATTATCCCAATATCTACAATATCAATCCCCAGTTTGTTGTTTTCCACTGTTATTGGTTTTGTTTTGATGCAGAGATATTGCTGTTCTAGATCCCAAAAAGCGTAGAAGCGGATTGATTCATGTCACTGTGAAGAGGCTCGTTCAGTACTGGATGTCATAATGTACCAAATCACTATTATTGATTTAATAATAACAATAACTACAAGGAAGGAATAACAATGATTCTTATACACTGAAAAGAGACTCTTCTGAGAAACTTATCAATAAAAAGTAATTGTTTACTTCACTCATTGGCGTCAAGTTTTATTTTCCTCTTTACTGAGGGCCCATACTTGCAAACATTATCAAATAAAATGTTATTGGTCACATACACGTGATTAGCAGATGTTATTGCGGGTGTAGCGAAATGCTTGTGCTTCTAGCTCCGACAGTGCAGTAATATCTAACAAGTAATATCTAACAAATTACACAACATACACCCAATACACACAAATCTAAGTAGGAATGAATTAAGACTATATACATATGGACGAGCAATGTCAGAGTGGAACATACTAAGATACAGTGGAATAGAATATTATAGAATACAGTGTATACATATGAGATGACTAATGCCAGATATGTAAACATTATTAAAGTGACTAGTGTTCCATTCCTTAAAGTGGCCAGTGATTTCTAGTCTATGTCTATAGGCAGCAGCCTCTAGTGTGCTCGTGATGGCTGTTTAACAGTCTGATGGCCTTGAGAGAGAAGCTGTTTTTCAGTCTCTCGGTCCCAGCTTTGATGCACCTGTACTGACCTCACCTGCTGGATGATAACGGGGTGAACAGGCAGTGACTCAGGTGGTTGATGTCCTTGATGATCTTTTTGGCCTTCCTGTGACATCGGGTGCTGTAGGTGTCCTGAAGGGAGGGTAGTTTGCCCCCGGTGATGTGTTGTGTAGACCTCACCACCCTCTGGAGAGCCCTGTGGTTGCAGGCGGTGCAGTTGCCGTACCAGGCGGTGATACAGCCCGACAGGATGCTTTCAATTGTACATCTGTAAAAATGTTTCAGGGTTTTAGGTGACAAGCCAAATCTCTTTAGCCTCCTGAGGTCCTCTGTTGCGCCTTCTTCACCACGCTGTCTGTGTGGGTGGAACATTTCAGTTTGTCTGTGAAGTGTATGCCGAGGAACATAAAACTTTCCACCTTCTCCGCTACCGTCCCGTCGATGTGGATAGGTGGGTGCTCCCTCTGCTGTTTCCTGAAGTCCACGATCATCTCCTTTGTTTTGTTGACGTTGAGTGAGAGGTTGTTTTCCTGACACCACACTCCGAGGGCCCTCACCTCCTCCCTGTAGGCCGTCTCGTCACTGTTAGGAATTAAGCCTACCACTGTAGTGTTATCTACAAACTTGATGATTGAGTTGGAGGCGTGCATGGCCACGCAGTCATGGGTGAACAGGAAGTACAAGAAAGGGCTCAGAACGCACCCTTGTGGGGCCCCAGTGTTGAGGATCAGCGGGGTGGAGATGTTACCTACCCTCACCACCTGAGGGCGGCCCGTCAGAAAGACCAGGACCCAGTTGCACAGGGCGGGGTCGAGACCCAGGGTCTCGAGCTTGATGACGAGTTTGGATGGTACTATGGTGTTAAATGCTGAGCTGTAGTTGATGAACAGCATTCTCACATAGGTATTACTCTTGTCCAGATGGGTTAGGGCAGTGTGCAGTGTGGTTGAGATTGCTTCGTTTGTGGACCTATTGGGTTGGGAAGCAAATTGGAGTGGGTCTAGGGTGTCCGGTAGGGTGGAGATGATATGGTCCTTGACTAGTCTCTCAAAGCACTTCATGATGACGGAAGTGAGTGCTACGGGGTGGTAGTCGTTTAGCTCAGTTACCCTAGCTTTCTTGGGAACAGGAACAATGGTGCTACGGGGCGATAGTAATTTAGTTCAGTTACCTTTCTTGGGACCAGGAACAATGGTGGCCATCTTGAAACATGTGGGCACAGCAGACTGGGATAGGGATTGATTGAATATGTCCATTAACACACCAGTCAGCTGGTCTGCGCATGCTCTGAGGACGCGGCTAGGGATGCTGTCTGGGCCGGCAGCCTTGCGAGGGTTAACACCTTTAAATGTTTTAATCACGCTGGCCACAGTGAAGGAGAGCCCACAGGCTTTGGTAGCGGGCCATGTCAGTGTCACTGTATTGTCGTCAAAACGAGCAAAGAAGTTGTTTAATTTATCTGCGAGCAAGACGTCGATGTCCTCAACGGGGCTGGTTTCTTTTGTAATCCGTGATTGACTGTAGACCCTGCCACATACGTCTCGTGTTTGAGCCGTTGCGACTCTACTTTGTCTCTATACTGACGCTTTGCTTGTTTGATTGCCTTGCAGATGGAATAGCTACACTGTTTGTATTCGGTCATGTTTCCAGTCGCCTTGCCATGATTAAAAGCGGTGGTTCGCGCTTTCAGTTTTGCATGAATGCTGCCATCAATCCACAGTTTCTGGTTAGTGAAGGTTTTAATAGTCACAGTGGGTACAACATCGCCGATGCACTTGCTAATAAACTCGCTCACCGGCTACCCGGAACATATCCCAGTCCACGTGATCGAAGCAATCTTGAAGCGTGGAATCCGATTGGTCAGACCAGTGTTGGATAAACCTGAGCACGGGCGTTTCCTGTTTTAGTTTCTGTCTATAGGCTGGGAGCAACAAAATGGAGTCATGTTCAGATTTGCCGAAGGGAGGGCGGGGGAGGGCTTTGTATGCATTGCGGAAGTTAGAGTAGCAATGGCCCAGAATGCTACCAGGCCGTGTCGTGCATTCGATATGCTGATAGAATTTAAGAAGCCTTCTCAGATTAGCTTTGTAAAAATCCTCAGCTACAAGAAATGCAGCCTCAGGATATATGGTTTCCAGTTTACATAGAGTCCAGTGAAGTTCTTTCAGGGCCGTCCAGGTATCTAATTGGGGGGGATATACACGGCTGTGACTATAATCGAAGAGAATTCTCTTGTTAATAATGCTGTCGGCATTTGATTATAAGGAATTCTAGGTCAGGTGAACAAAAGGACTTGAGTTCCTGTATGCTGTTGTGATCACACCTTCGCAATCACCTGTCTGCCTCCCCACTGGAGTCCAATCCCTGCTATCACCCATCTGCCTTCCCACTTGAGTTAAATACCTGCTATCACCTTTCTGCCTACACACTGGAGTTCCATCCCTGCTATCACCGGTCTGCCTACACACTGGAGTTCAATCCCTGCTATCACCGGTCTGCCTCCTTACTGGAGACTAGGATTCAACCCTTGCGTCCCCCACCTGTCTGCCTCCAACTGGGGTTCAATCCCTGCAACCACCTCTGATCTGCCTCCCCACTGGGGTTCAATACCTGCAACTCCTCACTGCGGTTCAATCCCTGCATCTACCTCCCCACTGGGGTTCAATCCCTGCATCCACCTCCCCACAGAGGTTCAATTCCTGCATCCACCTCCCCACTGGGGTTCAACCCCTGCATCCACCTCCCCACAGAGGTTCAATTCCTGCATCAACCTCCCCACTGGGGTTCAACCCCTGCATCCACCTCCCCACAGAGGTTCAATTCCTGCATCCACCTCCCCACTGGGGTTCAACCCCTGCATCCACCTCCCCACGGAGGTTCAATCCCTGCATCCACCTCCCCACTGGGGTTCAATCCCTGCATCCACCTCCCCACTGGGGTTCAATCCCTGCAGCCACCTCCCCACTGGGGTTCAATCCCTGCATCCACCTCCCCACTGGGGTTCAATCCCTGCATCCACCTCCCTACTGGGGTTCAACCCCTGCATCCACCTCCCCACCGGGGTTCAATCCCTGCAGCCACCTCCCCACTGGGGTTCAATCCCTGCATCCACCTCCCCACTGGGCTTCAATCCCTGCATCCACCTCCCCACTGGGGTTCAATCCCTGCATCCACCTCCCCACTGGGGTTCAATACCTGCATCCACCTCCCCACTGGGGTTCAATCCCTGCATCCACCTCCCCACAGAGATTCAATCCCTGCATCCACCTCCCCACTGGGGTTCAATCCCTGCATCCACCTCCCCACTGGGGTTCAATCCCTGCATCCACCTCCCCACAGAGGTTCAATTCCTGCGTTCACCTCTGGTCTGCCTCCCCACTGGGGTTCAATCCCTGCATCCACATAACAAGGCTACAGTTGAAGTCGGAAGTTTACATACACCTAGGTTGGAGTCATTAAAACTCGTTTTTAAACCACTCCACAAATTTCTTGTTGACAAACTATAGTTTTGGCAAGTCGGTTAGGACATCTACTTTGTGCATGACACAAGTCATTTTTCCAACAATTGTTTACAGACGGATTATTTCACTTATAATTCACTGTATCACAATTCCAGTGGGTCAGAAGTTGACATACACTAAGTTGACTGTGACTATAAACAGCTTGGAAAGTTCCAGGAAATTATGTCATGGCTTTAGAAGCTTCTGATAGGCTAATTGACATCATTTGAGTCAATTGGAGGTGCACCTGTGGATGTACAGTTGAAGTCGGAAGTTTACATACACCTTAGTCAAATACATTTAAACTCAGTTTTTCACAATTACTGACATTTAATCCTAGTAAAAAATGACCTCTTAGGTCAGTTAGGATCACCACTTTATTTTAAGAATGTGAAATGTCAGAATAATAGTAGAGAATTATTTATTTCAGCTTTTATTTCTTTCATCACATTCCCAGTGGGTCAGAAGTTTACATATACTCAATTAGTATTTGGTAGCATTGCCTTTAAATAGTTTAACTTGGGTCAAATGTTTCGGGTTGCCTTCCAGAAGCTTCCCACATAAAGTTGGGTGAATTTTGGCCCATTCCTCCTGACATAGCTGGTGTAACTGAGTCATGTTTGTAGGCCTCCTTGCTCGCACACGCTTTTTCAGTTCTGTCCACAAATTTTCTATGGGATTGAGGTCAGGGCTTTGTGATGGCCACTCCAGTACCTTGACTTTGTTTTCCTTAAGCCATTATGGCACAACTTTGGAAGCATGCTTGGGGTCATTGTCCCTTTGGAAGACCCATTTGCGACCAAGCTATAACTTCCTGACTGATGTCTTGAGATGTTGCTTCAATATATCCACATAATTTTCCTACCTCATGATGCCATCTATTTTGTGAAGTGCACCAGTCCCTCCTGTAGCAAAGCACCCTCACAACATTATGTTGCAACTCCTGTGCTTCATGGTTGGGATGGTGTTCTTCGGCTTGCAAGCCTCCCCCTTTTTCCTCCAAACATAACGATGGTCATTATGGCTAAACAGTTCTATTTTTGTTTCATCAGACCAGAGGACATTTCTCCAAAAAGTATGATCTTTGTCCCCATGTGCAGTTGCAAACCGTAGTCTGGCTTTTTTATGGTGGGTTTGGAGCAGTGGCTTCTTCCTTGCTGAGCTGCCTTTTAGGTTATGTCGATATAGTCCTCGTTTTACTGTGGATATAGATACTTTTGTACCTGTTTCCTCCAGCATCTTCACAATGTCCTTTGCTGTTGTTCTGGGATTGATTTGCACTTTTCACACCAAAGTACGTTCATCTCCAAGAGACAGAACGCATCTCTTTCTGAGCTGTATGACGGCTGCGTGGTCCCATGGTGTTTATACTTGCGTACTATTGTTTGTACAGATGAACGTGGTACCTTCAGGTGTTTGGAAAGGATGAACCAGACTTGTGGACGTCTACAATTTTTTGGCTGATTTATTTTGATTTTCCCATGATGTCAAGCAAAGAGGCACTGAGTTTGAAGGTAGGCCTTAGGTTAGTCTAGGTAATTTGTAAAGTGACTATGCATAGATAATAAACAGCGAGTAGCAGCAGTGTGTCAATGTAAATATGGAAATAATCGGTGTGGCCATTTCATTAATTGTTCAGCAGTCTTATGGCTTGGGGGTAGAAGGTTTTTGGTCCTAGACTTGGTGCTCAGGTACCGCTTGCCATGCGGCAGCAGAGAGAACAGTCTCTGACTTAGGTGACTGGAGTCTTTGACCATTTTTTGGGCCTTCCTTTGACACCGCTTAGTATATAGGTCCTGGATGTCAGGAAGCTTGGCCCCAGAGATATACTGGGCCGTATGCGCTACCCTCTGTAGCGCCTTACAGTCAGATGCCGAGCAGTTACCATATCAGGCGGTGATGCAGCGGGTCATGATGCTCTTGATGGTGCAGCTGTAGAACTTTTTGAGGATCTGGGGACCCATAGCAAATCTTTTCAGTCTCCTGAGGGGGAAAGGGTGTTGTCATGCCCTCGTCACAACTGTGTTGGTGTGTTTGGACCATGATAGTGATGAGCTTTGTGGGTACTATGGTGTTGAACACTGAGCTGTAGTCAATGAACAGCATTCTCACATAGGTGTTCCTTTTGTCCATGTGGAAAAGGGCAGTGTGGAATGCGATTGAGATTGCATCATCTGTGGATCTGTTGGGGCGGTATGCGAATTGGAGTGGGTCTAGGGTTTCTGGCATGATGGTGTTCATGTGAGCCATGACAAGCCTTTCAAAGCGCTTCATGGCTACTGATGTGAGTGCTACAGGGCATTAATCAATTAGGCATGTTACCTTTGCTTTCTTGGGCACAGGGACAATGGTGGTCTGTTTGAAACATGTAGGTATTACAGACTCGGTCAGGGACAGGTTGAAAATGTCAGTGAAGACACTTACCTGTTGTTCCGTGCATGCTTTGAGTACACGTCCTGGTAATCCCTCTGGCCACGCGGCTTTGTGAATGTTGATCCCGGAACGTATTCCATTCTGTGCTAGTAAAACAGTCCTGTAGCGTAGCATCCGCCTCATCTGACCACTTCCGTATTGAGCGTGTCACTGGTACTTCCTGCATTAGTTTTTGCTTGTAAGCAGGAATCAGGGGGATAGAATTATGGTCAGATTTGCCAAATGGAGGGTGAGGGAGAGCTTCGTATGCATCTCTGTGTGTGGAGTAATGGTGGTTTAGTTTTTTTCTTCCTCTGGTTGCACATGCTGGTAGAAATGAGGGAAAACGGATTTAACTTTTGCCTGCATTAAACTCACCGGCCACTAGGAGCGCCACTTCTGGATGAGCATTTTCTCGTTTGCTTATGGCCTTATACAGCTCGTTGAGTGCGGTCTTAGTGTCAGCATCTGTTTGTGGTGGTAAATAGACGGCTTCGAATACTACAGATGAGAACTTTCTTGGTAGATAGTGTGATCTACAGCTTATCATGAGGTATTCTACCTCAGGCGAGCAATACCTCGAGACTTATTTAATACTAGACATCGCGCACCAGCAGTTACTGACACACACCCCGACCCTCGTCTTCCCTGATGTAACTGCTCTGTCCTGCCGATGCACGGAGAAGCCAGCCAGCTCAATGTTATCCATGTCGTCATTTATCCTCATCTACTACTGTAGTCTAAATCACGGTTTGTTACACAAGACTCGCCAGCCAAGGTCACAGCAGTCCAGTGTGACTCCCCAGCCAAGGTCACAGCAGTTCAGTGGTATAAATAGACTCAGATCTATCCTGGAACCAGTTACTAACCATAGAGATCTATAACACACTCAACCTCTGCTACAGCAAGCACAGTAAAACACACAGACATACCCACAACTGACCAGAGTGAAAGACACCAGACAATGTTGACTGTTTTGGGAATAATTTATTCTTAATGCAAGATTCTCATGTCAGGCAAAGGCATCTACATAATAAACATTCAATTTTTTTAAGTTTCATGTTCTCTCCTTCAAGGAATGAGAATATTAAAAATAACATAGCAATCAAATCATATTCATCCAGGATCTAGAAATTAACAGGAAAAAAGCATTGCAAGCATTGAACAATATTAGATGTAATCAAACATTAAACTATTCATTGTCATCGTCTTTAAAAAATGCATTCAATGCAAGCTCATAGGATTCATCCTAAGACAAACAGGAAACCACAGTAGCTGTTGTGCAAACATAACGGAGAGGACAGTTCAAGCTTCAGCATGGTACAGCGGGGGCAGGGGGTTGGCAAGGGGCACTGTAGCTTACTGGCATCCAATGATCTAGGTAGCCATGACAGATACGGTGTAGAGAGTCATTTGTTAGGAGGGTTTAGGGAATATGGGGTGGTATGACTAGAGGTTTGTTTGGGAGGAGGGAGGGAGGCAGGAGAAGTACCTTACAGAGGTAAGATGTTAAAGTGCCCAGGAGAGAGAGAGAGAGAGTGCATGGTGTGTGTGTGTGTTCGTTTGTGTATGTGTGTCATCTACAGTAGAACGCCTGAGATATGAGTGCATATTGTATGTGTGGTGTTTGAGAATGAATTTGTGTTCCACAAGAAGCAATATCTACAGTACAGTGCCTGAGATTTAGGGAACATATTGTAGCTAAACTGCTACAGAGGGGTTAGGTCAGGTGTAGGAGCACAAGGATAGATACATAGAGGTTATCATATAATGCTACCATTGTTCAGGAGGTACAGGGGTTCAGGCTGGACGTTTGGGAAGGAAAGCAGGAGTGCAAGGAGTAAGACTGATAGTTAGGGGGAGAGAGAATGATTCAGGTGGACTAACAGGAAGTAAGGCCAGATGGAGGGACAGTGTAACAGGTAGGTCAGGGTTAGGGGTTAAACCTCAGGGGTTAGAGGTTAGGATAAAATGAGGGACTTTTTAAAAACTTTCTTATTTTCCCCTAACCCAACTCCCCTAATTTAAGTAAACTAATGGACAACGATACTTAGGCTTCTACATACTATATACAATTTATGGACAATATATTTTACATTAGCATCCCAGCCTTCAGCTACACTCAACCCCTCCCATCTATCTCTGACTCTGAAGACCATCCGGTTTTGAGTTTTAGCTGCCATATATATATTTCCACTGTGTGATGTTTCACAAAAGCTCTGAAACTTTCTATTCTCAGTTTCTACAGATTGTAAATTAAATGTAAAAAATTATGCTAAGAGTATTATTACATTATTGATCAATTGACTACGACTTATCAAATTATCCAGCAGTGCTATTTGCAGAGTTAGCTCCATGTAAATGTTGCATTTTCTCTGCCATTCCTGAACCTGCGACCAAAAACAAGCTACATATGGGCAGTACCGAAACAAGTGATCTAATGATTCTGTCTCTTCACAGCAAAATCGGAAGAGCTGGGATGGTTGTATCCCCCATATATATGACATTATTTTGGTTGCAAGAATTGTGTATAATAATTGAAATTGAAAAACTCTACGTTTAGAATCCGGCGTCGTTGTGTGTATCAGTTCATAAACCACGTGCTATAGAATCAGAACATCGAACATCTCCCAACTATTTAGCAACCTGTATGGCGCAGCTGTCATTCTTTTGGTGCTTAAATGAAACTGGTATACTTTTTTATATTCATCACAATTTCCTTTAACCAATTTTGGTCTTTAATGCAGGGCCAACAGTCAAGTTCCTTACCTTCTCCCCTTTCCACAATGCTGCAATCAGTTGGTTGTAATGTTGGATAGAGCAGACATTTCCATATTTTTTTGTTAACTGCATGTGTTACATAATTCCACCAGTCCTATTTATGATATCATTTACAAAGATGATAACATTTTGAAACCTTTTTTTATTAAATCTGCTAGAGAACCCGTTCAGATTTATGTATAGTGTTTGTATGACTGAAGTCTGTAGTGAGAGGTCCTTTTTATTGAATCATTTCTGCCCTTCAAATTCATATTCATTATATAAATAGGCCTGTTTAATTTTCTCCGGCTTGCCATTCAAAATAAGGTGGAATTGTTTTGCTCATGTAATTGAATAAAAAAGTCGTTAGTTGTAGGCAGGGCCGTAAGTAAGTAAATAGGTCAACTGGGAAATGACAAAATAATTAAATCAGGGTAATTCTTCCACAAATAAACAGATGTTGTCCTTTCCATGGTAGCAAAATGATATCTAATTTGGCTAACTTTCTATAAATATAAATTGTAGCGAGATTATTTATTTATTTTGGGATATGTATACCAAGTATGTCCACTACATCGTCAGGCCATTTTTTTGGTAAACTACACGGTAATGTAAAAGTTCTCTTTTTTAGTGATCCAATATGTAATATGGTGTATTTATCATCATTCTGGTTTAATCCAGAGGTTAGAAAAATGATCTACATCCTCTAGGAGGCTGTGCAGGGATCCAAATTGCGTATTTAAAAGAAAACATGAATGATCAGCGTACAATGACACCTTTGTTATTAAGCCCTGGATTTCTAGGCCCTTGATAGTATTGTTGGATCTGATTTGAATAGCTAGCATTTTGATGGCCATAATAAATAGATATGCCGATAGTGGACAACCTTGATTTACTCCTCTTGACAATTTAATACTTCCCGAGAAGTAACCATTATTTAATATTTGACACCTGGGGTTACTATACATAACTTTAAGCCATTGCATAAGAGACTCTCCAAAATTAAAATAGTCCAGGCATTTACATATACTGTACTTCTACTTTTTCAAAGGGCCTTTCAAAGTCCGCTATAAATACCAGGCCTGGTTTCCCAGATTTTCATAGTGTTCTATTGCTTCCAGTACTTGTTTTCTATTACAGATGAGAGGGACTTTGGGTTAAGGGTTAGGAGGTAAAGGGTAAGGATCAAAACAGATAAGGGTAAATGTCAGGGGTCAGAGGTTATGTGAGCATGTCCCACAAGCAGCAGCAGCAGAGAGCCGTCCAACAGGCAGTCAGACACGTGTCTCCTGAATCATCTCTCCTTCTCTCTTCCACCACGTACACTAGAGGAAGGGAGGGATGGGGAGAGAGAGAGGTAGACATTCATTTAAAGTTAAACCTTTACAACTGGCAGTAAAAAATATATGTTTTATTGTCACATATACCAGATAGGTGCAATGAAATTAGGGTTATTAGCCCTGCTCAAGGGCACAGACAGATTTTTCACCTTGTCGGCTTGGGAACTCAAACCAGCGACATTTCGGTTACTGGCCAAACGCTCTAACCGCTAGGCTACCTGCCGCCCTTGGAATACACATACTTGGAATACACAAGTCACAAACACTTAGCCCTAACAACCTACTATTCTTGTTATCTTTGGTATATTTGCTGTTAATCATTAATGTGCACTCACACACACACACACACACACACACACACACACACACACACACACCTTACAAAGGCTGCCATCTGGAAATAGTCAGGTCAGCTATGTGTTACCTGAGTGGCAAGGTAGTACCCCAGTACAAAAGGGACTGCTCTCTAGCAACAGTTGCCAGGCAGTAAGTTTGCTGTGTTCATAACCAAGTGGGAAGGTGGTATTTACCAAATACAACTGGAAAGAAAACACTTGAAAGGAAAGGGGATACTTAGTCAGTTGTCCAACTGAATGTATTCAACTGAAATTTGTATTCGGCATTTCACCAAACCCCTCTGAATCAGAGAGGTGCAGAGGCCTGCCTTAATCGACATCCACGTCTTCGAATGGCCCCCCCCAACTGGTAACTACGAGTGGAAAACTCATTTATCATCCGGGGCTCTGACGTCACCTACTAAGGAAAGGACCTTGATAACAGCATTTTTGGCAGTTTAATAAAAAGCAATCTATTAATATGGTTTTGGAACACTATACTTTGTTTACGAGCATGATACTGTAGCTATACTTTTTTTAGTTTATGGTTTAGGCCGTTTATTGGCAATTAGCCAATCAGCATTTCTCAACAAGTTCAAAGGTGACCCGATTCAGGAAACTAGGCGTATGTCGCAAGTCACAACTTCACAGGAGAGCCACAGGAGAGCCGTTTGAACGTATTTATATATATATATATATATATATATATATATATATATATATATATATATATATATATATATTATATTTATCAAAATGCGTTTTTTGGCGGAAATGCCTTCTCGAACATCTGAACTTTCATGTGCCTTTAAAATCAAACTTGTATGTCATCTGTAAATACGAATACAATTGTTAAATTACGGGCCTAGTTGGTTTAGCCACAGAGAAAGACAGCAACCTTCCCGCCATCCATGATTGGCTGAGATAATGAGTGGGCTGGACATGCCGAGAGATGAGTTTGGATTGGTCTGTGGTGTTGCATCTTGTGTCTATAAAATGACCTGTAATATGTTGCTACTGCTCTCAATAACATTGCTGCTCTGAATTTATCAGGTGCTATCGACAAAGATCAGTGGGAAAAGGTTGTGATGGACTACTTTCTGGACAACGATCGTGCCAAGCTATGCTGACTCTCTCTCACTCTTAAAATAACATGTTTTGAAATCAGTGGAACACAACCGGCCAAACAAGCTGGGCAAACTAAACGGAAACACAGGATGTTTTATAAAAGGGGTTGCAGTTTGTCGTGAAGCTCTCATCCATGTATACAGGTAAGAATCTAGCTACAGATTCAGATATTACACATTTCTCATTATGTCAGAAAGTTATTTTCATTGCATACTAAAGCTTGCTGTTAGCTAGCTAGCTGAGGTTCGCTGGCTGGCTTGCTAACTAACAATGACCCTAACATGAAGCTTTCATCCATATATACAGTGTGGCATACGGCAGGGAGAGATGAGGGGAGTGGTTACTGAGGGGAGATATCTGGCAGCCGGTTGGCTCCACCCCCGGGCCTTATATGGACTATCTGCCCCAACGAGGCAAGGCTGTCGCTCGTTAAACCAGGCAGTGCTTGGGGATAAAGGAAGCAGCAGCCTGCACAAAGTGGCAGAGTAGGAGAGAACCAAGAGTGTGAGACTACCATCCACGATGGTCTGCCTGTAACAGCATCATGTGAACTGGACAAAGCTAGACAAACGCATGTTTGAGGAGATCAGGGAGTTTTGCAATGAAGAGGCTATGGACATCGCATGCCCTGCACCAAAGTCAAGGACAGAAACAGGCTCTTCAAATATCGATTCCCTTGTTCATGCGGGGTTTGGACAGACCAGTTACCAGCACTATCTGCAGTGCCTCTATTCACATGACACCATACGTTGCTGCTATTATTTTGTTATCCTGCTGCTCAGCCACTTGACCCCATGTAACTACCTCGTCTATCACCGATATCATTGTTGTACATACTGTATATTTAATTTATTTTGACTCCATCTTTCTGATATTGCTACTATGCAAGTAACCATTTGGCTGTACCGTTTACACCTTCTGTAGAGACCATCCACTTAGCAGAATGTTGGCATATATGACTATTGATGTGTGGTTGTAACATGATTTTGTGACATATCACAACATCACGTGACTGTATCAAGTGTCCACCACATGCATCTGTTTATGTACATGTGCACCTCACTCCGGTTTCAACTCATGTATGGAATACTGGTATTTACGACTTCACAACTGGTAAATTCCCAACTCCCACTTGGTTATGAATGCAGCATTCAAGTCCCATTGCCTGGTTTCTTAGTGGCAGTCCACTATTCACCACTGAGAAGGTATTATCCAGGTAAACAAATACAGGCCCTGCCTAAAGTCTGGAAAGTTACCTTTCTGATTTGGACAACACCCCTTGAAATCATATGACATGAACAAAAGCAGAAAGTGATCTGGCTATCATGTGGTTAGCTACAACAACCTTCACCTTTAAGAACACACATTGGGACGCTGATATAAAATAACCGTATACAGTGCATTCGGAAAGTATTCAGACCCCTTGACTTTCTCCACGTTACAGCCTTATTCTAAAATGGATTAAATAAAAAATATTCAATCTACACACAACACCCCATAATGACAGAGCAAAAACAAGTGTAGACATTTTTGCAAATGTATTTAAAAAAAAATACTATTTACATAAGTATTCAGACTCTTTACTATGAGACACAAAATTGAGCTCTGGTGCATCCTGTTTCATTGATCATCCTGAGATGTTTCTACAACTTGGAGTCCACCTGTGGTGAAATTGGAGTCCACCATGAGATCGAAGGAATTGTTCACAGAGCTCTGAGACAGGATTGTGTCGAGGCACAGATCTGGGGAAAGGTCCCCAAGAACACAGTGGTCTCCATCATTTTTAAACTGGAAGAAGTTTAGAACCACCAAGACTCTTCCTAGAGCTGGCCGCCCGGCCAAACTGAGCAATCGAGGGAGAAGGGCCTTGGTCAGGGAGCTGACCAGAACCCAATGGTCACTCTGACAGAGCACTAGAGTTCCTCTCTGGAGATGGGAGAACCTTCCAGAAGAACAACCATCTCTTCAGCACTCCACCTTTATGGTAGAGTGGCCAGATGGAAGCCACTCCTCAGAAAAAGGCACATGACAGCCCGCTTGGAGTTTGCCAAAAGGCACCTAAAGACTCTCAGACCATAAGAAACAAGATTCTCTGTTCTGATGAAACCAAGATTGAACTCTTTGGCCTGAATGCAAAGCGTCACGTCTGAAGGAAACATGGCACCATCCCTACGGTGAAGCATGATAGTGCAAGCATCATGCTGTGGGGATGTTTTCAGCAGCAGGGACTGTGAGACTAGTCAGGATCAAGGGAAAGACGAACGCAGCAAAGAACAGAGAGATCCTTGATGAAAACCTGCTCTAGAATGCTCAGGATCTCAGACTGGGGCAAAGGTTCACCTACCAACAGGATAACGACGCTAAGCACACAGCTAAGACAACGCAGGAGTGGCTTCAAGAGAAGTCTCTGAACGTCCTTGAGTGGCCCAGCCAGAACTCGGACTTGAACCCGATCGAACATCTCTGGAGAGACCTGAAAATAGCTGTGCAGCGACGCTCCCCACCCAACCTGACCGAACTTGAGAGGATCTGCAGAGAAGAATAGGAGAAACTCCCCAAATACAGATGTGCCAAGCTTGTAGCGTCATACCCAAGAAGACTCAAGGCTGTAATGGCTGCCAAAAGTGCTTCAACAATGTACTGAGTAAATGGTTTGAATACTTAAAGTACCAGTCAAAAGTTTGGACACACCTACTCATTTAAGGGTTTTTCTTTATTTTTACAATTTTCTACATCGTAGAATAATAGAAGACATCGTAGAAGACATCAAAACTATGAAATAACATACTTCATCATGTAATAACTCCAGAAAAGTGTTAAACAAATCAAAATAGATTTGAGATTCTTCAAAGTAGCCACCCTTCGCCTAGATGACAGCTTTGCACACTTGCCATTCTCTCAACCAGCTTCATGAGGAATGCATTTCAATTAACAGGTGTGCCTTGTTAAAAATTCATTTGTGGAATTTCTTTCCTTCTTAATGCGTTTGAGCCAATCAGTTCTGTTGTGACAAGGTAGGGGTGGTATACAGAAGATAGCCCTATTTGGTAAAAGACCAAGTCCATATTATGGCAAGAACAGCTCAAATAAGCAATCATTACTTCAAGACAAAGGTCAGTCAATCCGGAAAATTTCAAGAACTTTTTTAAGAAACTGCAGTCGCAAAAACCATCAAGCGCTATGATTATAACATTTATTTAATCCATTTTAGAATAAGACTAATGGAATTAAATGTGGATAAAGTCAAGGGATCTGAATACTTTCTGAATGCACTGTATGTATGTATATTTATGTATGTATATATTTTATTCACACTTATTTTACTTTGTCAATATGTGTTTGTTGTCAATGTTAGGCGTCAACTGGTGGCAGTTGTGAAAAAAGTCTATAGTTGGATGAGTTGCAGAGAAAATAATGCCATTGTTGATTAGATGCATTTTTCATTAATTAGGCTTTTCTCTTGAACAATATGGTCTATCTACTACAAACTCTATGGATCCAGATATAAAAATGTATACTATATATGAATACTTTAAAAAAAAGTTATTGTAGTATGAATGACCAAAGTTATGATAGATTCTGTTCATTACCTAAATTACTGAAGATTCCGGTAACTTTGGTAAATTACCGGTAGCTTTGCAACCCTAGATAGACATGTCTGACCCACTGGTTCCACAATTTAAATGATTCACCTAGTCAAGGACCTGAACCAGCTCACCTGATTCACCTAGTCAAGGGCCTGAACCAGCTCACCTGATTCATCTAGTCAAGGACCTGAACCAGCTCACCTGATTCACCTAGTCAAGGACCTGAACCAGCTCACCTGATTCACCTAGTCAAGGGCTTGATGATTGGTTGGCAAGTTCAATCAGGTGTGCTAGCTCTGGAATATTTTATTTTATTTAACTTGGCAAGTCAGTTAAGAACAAATACTTATTTACAATGACCGCCTACCCCGGCCAAAACTGGACGACGCTGGGCCAATTGTGTGCCGCCCTATGGGACTACCAATCATGGCTGGTTGTGATAGAGCCTGGAATCAAACCAGGGTCTGTAGTGATGCCGCTAGTACTGAGAGGCAGTGCCTAGACCGCTGCGCCACTCAGGAGCCCCCAATAGATCAAATACCTGGAGCGGCTGGGGATCCCCGGGGAGACATTGTTCCCAAAGCACCTCCAGCGTCTTTGCATTCAGAGAAGTCAAGGTAGGGCTGACCCCATTTCGTCGACTGGTTGATTATTTGGTCGATAGAGATTTATTTAGTCAAGCACAAGAGCACCCGTCTGATTTACGTCTCTCAGTGGACTAATCCATTGTGGAGGCCACGGGGATGGGACAGTCCATCACTCTAAAATATGTGATACTGACATTGTATATGGTTATATTATGTAAAAATAATGGTGCAATATTAATAAATCTAATATTATTTTATAACAAATGTGCTTTTCCCCGCACTGGATACGATCGCTGTCCACCGTTCTGAAACAATCTTCAGTGAGCCGTAGATTTGCCGCCTTTACCTATGTGCATTATACCGAATTCTAGCAGCATGATGGGACTGAGAACAATGTGGCGGAGGCCGCAGCAGAGACCAGGAAACATTCCCTGCATTAGCCTAATTGTCTAACAAAGTTGAGGAGAGAGGAAACCCCAATTTAATTAGGTCTATAATCAACTGTTAAATGTCCCTGGCTTCATAAATCATCCATATACAGACAGACATCTCCAGAAATGAGACAGATCCTGCTTCTGTTGCCCGTTTGACTGTGTGTTTAATAGCCTACTGATTCTGTGAGCACCAAGCCTCATGCAGCAGCAAAATGGTGGATAAAGACATGTCACAGATTTGTCCGTTTTAATCTTTGCTCTGCTGTAATAAAGCCTTTACAATAATTTTTCTTAGAACAGACTTGTATTACTTACAATGTATTTAGTGTTATTTACACTGTTCCAAACAGGCAGAACAATGACACTGTAATCTAACAGCACTTGTTTGTCACACATAATATACACACAGCTCTCGCTCCTATACCCTCATTTTTCTTGATCTCCTTATTGTTATTATTACTGTTATTATGATAATAAGTCATGTCATTTTCATTAGTAGGCTTGGTATAGTATCCTTGTATAACCACCATGGATCTGTAGGCCTAAGAGCGTGGCCTGTTTAGTCTTAATACTGTAACTTACTTAGGCCTATATTTCAATATACAGGCTACTGGATCAATCAATCATTCATTCATTTGTTATTGGCATCACACAGCATATGAGACATTCATGCTTTGAAATTCAATCAAGCATTTTATTTTAAATTAAATAACAAAGGGAGCTTTGAATAATTAGCCTAAACAATAAACCGCAATTGACGATGTAACTGTTTTTAGTCTGCTGTAATAAAGGTTTTATATATATATATATATCACCTGTGTTTTTAGTCTGCTGTAATAAAGGTTTTATATATATATATCACCTGTGTTTTTAGTCTGCTGTAATAAAGGTTTTCTATATATATATCACCTGTGTTTTTAGTCTGCTGTAATAAAGGTTTTCTATATATATATCACCTGTGTTTTTAGTCTGCTGTAATAAAGGTTTTCTATATATATATATCACCTGTGTTTTTAGTCTGCTGTAATAAAGGTTTTCTATATATATATCACCTGTGTTTTTAGTCTGCTGTAATAAAGGTTTTCTATATATATATCACCTGTGTTTTTAGTCTGCTGTAATAAAGGTTTTCTATATATATATATCACCTGTGTTTTTAGTCTGCTGTAATAAAGGTTTTCTCTATATATATATATATATATATATCACCTGTGTTTTTAGTCTGCTGTAATAAAGGTTTTCTATATATATATATATCACCTGTGTTTTTAGTCTGCTGTAATAAAGGTTTTCTATATATATATATATATATCACCTGTGTTTTTAGTCTGCTGTAATAAAGGTTTTCTATATATATATATATATCACCTGTGTTTTTAGTCTGCTGTAATAAAGGTTTTCTATATATATATATATCACCTGTGTTTTTAGTCTGCTGTAATAAAGGTTTTATATATATATATATATCACCTGTGTTTTTAGTCTGCTGTAATAAAGGTTTTCTATATATATATATATCACCTGTGCTTTTAGTCTGCTGTAATAAAGGTTTTCTATATATATATATATCACCTGTGTTTTTAGTCTGCTGTAATAAAGGTTTTCTATATATATATATATATCACCTGTGTTTTTAGTCTGCTGTAATAAAGGTTTTCTATATATATATATATATCACCTGTGTTTTTAGTCTGCTGTAATAAAGGTTTTCTATATATATATATATATCACCTGTGTTTTTAGTCTGCTGTAATAAAGGTTTTCTATATATATATATATATCACCTGTGTTTTTAGTCTGCTGTAATAAAGGTTTTCTATATATATATATCACCTGTGTTTTTAGTCTGCTGTAATAAAGGTTTTATATATATATATCACCTGTGTTTTTAGTCTGCTGTAATAAAGGTTTTATATATATATATCACCTGTGTTTTTAGTCTGCTGTAATAAAGGTTTTCTATATATATATATATCACCTATGTTTTTAGTCTGCTGTAATAAAGGTTTTCTATATATATATCACCTGTGTTTTTAGTCTGCTGTAATAAAGGTTTTCTATATATATATATATATATCACCTGTGTTTTTAGTCTGCTGTAATAAAGGTTTTCTATATATATATATATCACCTATGTTTTTAGTCTGCTGTAATAAAGGTTTTCTATATATATATATCACCTGTGTTTTTAGTCTGCTGTAATAAAGGTTTTCTATATATATATCACCTGTGTTTTTAGTCTGCTGTAATAAAGGTTTTCTATATATATATCACCTGTGTTTTTAGTCTGCTGTAATAAAGGTTTTCTATATATATATATATCACCTGTGTTTTTAGTCTGCTGTAATAAAGGTTTTCTATATATATATATATATATATATCACCTGTGTTTTTAGTCTGCTGTAATAAAGGTTTTCTATATATATATATATCACCTGTGTTTTTAGTCTGCTGTAATAAAGGTTTTCTATATATATATATATATCACCTGTGTTTTTAGTCTGCTGTAATAAAGGTTTTCTATATATATATATATATCACCTGTGTTTTTAGTCTGCTGTAATAAAGGTTTTCTATATATATATATATCACCTGTGTTTTTAGTCTGCTGTAATAAAGGTTTTATATATATATATATCACCTGTGTTTTTAGTCTGCTGTAATAAAGGTTTTCTATATATATATATATCACCTGTGTTTTTAGTCTGCTGTAATAAAGGTTTTCTATATATATATATCACCTGTGTTTTTAGTCTGCTGTAATAAAGGTTTTCTATATATATATATATATCACCTGTGTTTTTAGTCTGCTGTAATAAAGGTTTTCTATATATATATATATCACCTGTGTTTTTAGTCTGCTGTAATAAAGGTTTTCTATATATATATATATATCACCTGTGTTTTTAGTCTGCTGTAATAAAGGTTTTCTATATATATATATATATCACCTGTGTTTTTAGTCTGCTGTAATAAAGGTTTTCTATATATATATATCACCTGTGTTTTTAGTCTGCTGTAATAAAGGTTTTATATATATATATCACCTGTGTTTTTAGTCTGCTGTAATAAAGGTTTTATATATATATATATCACCTGTGTTTTTAGTCTGCTGTAATAAAGGTTTTCTATATATATATATATCACCTATGTTTTTAGTCTGCTGTAATAAAGGTTTTCTATATATATATCACCTGTGTTTTTAGTCTGCTGTAATAAAGGTTTTCTATATATATATATATATATCACCTGTGTTTTTAGTCTGCTGTAATAAAGGTTTTCTATATATATATATATCACCTATGTTTTTAGTCTGCTGTAATAAAGGTTTTCTATATATATATATCACCTGTGTTTTTAGTCTGCTGTAATAAAGGTTTTCTATATATATATCACCTGTGTTTTTAGTCTGCTGTAATAAAGGTTTTATATATATATATCACCTGTGTTTTTAGTCTGCTGTAATAAAGGTTTTCTATATATATATATATCACCTATGTTTTTAGTCTGCTGTAATAAAGGTTTTCTATATATATATCACCTGTGTTTTTAGTCTGCTGTAATAAAGGTTTTCTATATATATATATATATATATCACCTGTGTTTTTAGTCTGCTGTAAAAAAGGTTTTCTATATATATATATATATCACCTATGTTTTTAGTCTGCTGTAATAAAGGTTTTCTATATATATATATCACCTGTGTTTTTAGTCTGCTGTAATAAAGGTTTTCTATATATATATCACCTGTGTTTTTAGTCTGCTGTAATAAAGGTTTTCTATATATATATCACCTGTGTTTTTAGTCTGCTGTAATAAAGGTTTTCTATATATATATATATCACCTGTGTTTTTAGTCTGCTGTAATAAAGGTTTTCTATATATATATATATATATATATATATCACCTGTGTTTTTAGTCTGCTGTAATAAAGGTTTTCTATATATCTATATATCACCTGTGTTTTTAGTCTGCTGTAATAAAGGTTTTCTATATATATATATATATCACCTGTGTTTTTAGTCTGCTGTAATAAAGGTTTTCTATATATATATATATATCACCTGTGTTTTTAGTCTGCTGTAATAAAGGTTTTCTATATATATATATATCACCTGTGTTTTTAGTCTGCTGTAATAAAGGTTTTCTATATATATATATATCACCTGTGTTTTTAGTCTGCTGTAATAAAGGTTTTCTATATATATATATCACCTGTGTTTTTAGTCTGCTGTAATAAAGGTTTTCTATATATATATATATATCACCTGTGTTTTTAGTCTGCTGTAATAAAGGTTTTCTATATATATATATATATCACCTGTGTTTTTAGTCTGCTGTAATAAAGGTTTTCTATATATATATATATATCACCTGTGTTTTTAGTCTGCTGTAATAAAGGTTTTCTATATATATATATATATCACCTGTGTTTTTAGTCTGCTGTAATAAAGGTTTTCTATATATATATATATATCACCTGTGTTTTTAGTCTGCTGTAATAAAGGTTTTCTACATATATATCACCTGTGTTTTTAGTCTGCTGTAATAAAGGTTTTATATATATATATATCACCTGTGTTTTTAGTCTGCTGTAATAAAGGTTTTATATATATATATCACCTGTGTTTTTAGTCTGCTGTAATAAAGGTTTTCTATATATATATATATCACCTATGTTTTTAGTCTGCTGTAATAAAGGTTTTCTATATATATATCACCTGTGTTTTTAGTCTGCTGTAATAAAGGTTTTCTATATATATATATATATATCACCTGTGTTTTTAGTCTGCTGTAATAAAGGTTTTCTATATATATATATATCACCTATGTTTTTAGTCTGCTGTAATAAAGGTTTTCTATATATATATATCACCTGTGTTTTTAGTCTGCTGTAATAAAGGTTTTCTATATATATATCACCTGTGTTTTTAGTCTGCTGTAATAAAGGTTTTCTATATATATATATATATATATCACCTGTGTTTTTAGTCTGCTGTAATAAAGGTTTTCTACATATATATATCACCTGTGTTTTTAGTCTGCTGTAATAAAGGTTTTCTATATATATATCACCTGTGTTTTTAGTCTGCTGTAATAAAGGTTTTCTATATATATATATATATATATCACCTGTGTTTTTAGTCTGCTGTAATAAAGGTTTTCTATATATATATCACCTGTGTTTTTAGTCTGCTGTAATAAAGGTTTTCTATATATATATATATCACCTGTGTTTTTAGTCTGCTGTAATAAAGGTTTTCTATATATATATATATATATATATATCACCTGTGTTTTTAGTCTGCTGTAATAAAGGTTTTCTATATATCTATATATCACCTGTGTTTTTAGTCTGCTGTAATAAAGGTTTTCTATATATATATATATATATCACCTGTGTTTTTAGTCTGCTGTAATAAAGGTTTTCTATATATATATATATATCACCTGTGTTTTTAGTCTGCTGTAATAAAGGTTTTCTATATATATATATATCACCTGTGTTTTTAGTCTGCTGTAATAAAGGTTTTCTATATATATATATATCACCTGTGTTTTTAGTCTGCTGTAATAAAGGTTTTCTATATATATATATCACCTGTGTTTTTAGTCTGCTGTAATAAAGGTTTTCTATATATATATATATATCACCTGTGTTTTTAGTCTGCTGTAATAAAGGTTTTCTATATATATATATATATCACCTGTGTTTTTAGTCTGCTGTAATAAAGGTTTTCTATATATATATATATATCACCTGTGTTTTTAGTCTGCTGTAATAAAGGTTTTCTATATATATATATATATCACCTGTGTTTTTAGTCTGCTGTAATAAAGGTTTTCTATATATATATATATATCACCTGTGTTTTTAGTCTGCTGTAATAAAGGTTTTCTACATATATATCACCTGTGTTTTTAGTCTGCTGTAATAAAGGTTTTATATATATATATATCACCTGTGTTTTTAGTCTGCTGTAATAAAGGTTTTATATATATATATCACCTGTGTTTTTAGTCTGCTGTAATAAAGGTTTTCTATATATATATATATCACCTATGTTTTTAGTCTGCTGTAATAAAGGTTTTCTATATATATATCACCTGTGTTTTTAGTCTGCTGTAATAAAGGTTTTCTATATATATATATATATATCACCTGTGTTTTTAGTCTGCTGTAATAAAGGTTTTCTATATATATATATATCACCTATGTTTTTAGTCTGCTGTAATAAAGGTTTTCTATATATATATATCACCTGTGTTTTTAGTCTGCTGTAATAAAGGTTTTCTATATATATATCACCTGTGTTTTTAGTCTGCTGTAATAAAGGTTTTCTATATATATATATATATATATCACCTGTGTTTTTAGTCTGCTGTAATAAAGGTTTTCTACATATATATATCACCTGTGTTTTTAGTCTGCTGTAATAAAGGTTTTCTATATATATATCACCTGTGTTTTTAGTCTGCTGTAATAAAGGTTTTCTATATATATATATATATATATCACCTGTGTTTTTAGTCTGCTGTAATAAAGGTTTTCTATATATATATATCACCTGTGTTTTTAGTCTGCTGTAATAAAGGTTTTCTATATATATATATATATATCACCTGTGTTTTTAGTCTGCTGTAATAAAGGTTTTCTATATATATATATCACCTGTGTTTTTAGTCTGCTGTAATAAAGGTTTTCTATATATATATATATCACCTGTGTTTTTAGTCTGCTGTAATAAAGGTTTTCTATATATATATATATATATATCACCTGTGTTTTTAGTCTGCTGTAATAAAGGTTTTCTATATATATATATCACCTGTGTTTTTAGTCTGCTGTAATAAAGGTTTTCTATATATATATATATATATATCACCTGTGTTTTTAGTCTGCTGTAATAAAGGTTTTCTATATATATACATATATCACCTGTGTTTTTAGTCTGCTGTAATAAAGGTTTTCTATATATATATATATCACCTGTGTTTTTAGTCTGCTGTAATAAAGGTTTTCTATATATATATCACCTGTGTTTTTAGTCTGCTGTAATAAAGGTTTTCTATATATATATATATATATATCACCTGTGTTTTTAGTCTGCTGTAATAAAGGTTTTCTATATATATATATATCACCTGTGTTTTTAGTCTGCTGTAATAAAGGTTTTATATATATATATCACCTGTGTTTTTAGTCTGCTGTAATAAAGGTTTTCTATATATATATATCACCTGTGTTTTTAGTCTGCTGTAATAAAGGTTTTCTATATATATATATCACCTGTGTTTTTAGTCTGCTGTAATAAAGGTTTTCTATATATATATCACCTGTGTTTTTAGTCTGCTGTAATAAAGGTTTTATATATATATATATATCACCTGTGTTTTTAGTCTGCTGTAATAAAGGTTTTATATATATATATATCACCTGTGTTTTTAGTCTGCTGTAATAAAGGTTTTATATATATATATATCACCTGTGTTTTTAGTCTGCTGTAATAAAGGTTTTATATATATATATATCACCTGTGTTTTTAGTCTGCTGTAATAAAGGTTTTATATATATATATATATATCACCTGTGTTTTTAGTCTGCTGTAATAAAGGTTTTCTATATATATATATCACCTGTGTTTTTAGTCTGCTGTAATAAAGGTTTTCTATATATATATATCACCTGTGTTTTTAGTCTGCTGTAATAAAGGTTTTCTATATATATATCACCTGTGTTTTTAGTCTGCTGTAATAAAGGTTTTATATATATATATATATATCACCTGTGTTTTTAGTCTGCTGTAATAAAGGTTTTATATATATATATATCACCTGTGTTTTTAGTCTGCTGTAATAAAGGTTTTATATATATATATATATCACCTGTGTTTTTAGTCTGCTGTAATAAAGGTTTTATATATATATATATATCACCTGTGTTTTTAGTCTGCTGTAATAAAGGTTTTTTATATATATATATATATCACCTGTGTTTTTAGTCTGCTGTAATAAAGGTTTTCTATATATATATCACCTGTGTTTTTAGTCTGCTGTAATAAAGGTTTTCTATATATATATATATATATATCACCTGTGTTTTTAGTCTGCTGTAATAAAGGTTTTCTATATATATATATATATCACCTGTGTTTTTAGTCTGCTGTAATAAAGGTTTTATATATATATATATCACCTGTGTTTTTAGTCTGCTGTAATAAAGGTTTTCTATATATATATATATCACCTATGTTTTTAGTCTGCTGTAATAAAGGTTTTCTATATATATATCACCTGTGTTTTTAGTCTGCTGTAATAAAGGTTTTATATATATATATATATATATATCACCTGTGTTTTTAGTCTGCTGTAATAAAGGTTTTATATATATATATATATATCACCTATGTTTTTAGTCTGCTGTAATAAAGGTTTTATATATATATATATATATATCACCTATGTTTTTAGTCTGCTGTAATAAAGGTTTTATATATATATATATCACCTGTGTTTTTAGTCTGCTGTAATAAATGTTTTCTATATATATATATCACCTGTGTTTTTAGTCTGCTGTAATAAAGGTTTTCTATATATATATCACCTGTGTTTTTAGTCTGCTGTAATAAAGGTTTTCTATATATATATATATATCACCTGTGTTTTTAGTCTGCTGTAATAAAGGTTTTCTATATATATATATATATATCACCTGTGTTTTTAGTCTGCTGTAATAAAGGTTTTCTATATATATATCACCTGTGTTTTTAGTCTGCTGTAATAAAGGTTTTCTATATATATATATCACCTGTGTTTTTAGTCTGCTGTAATAAAGGTTTTCTATATATATATATCACCTGTGTTTTTAGTCTGCTGTAATAAAGGTTTTCTATATATATATATATCACCTGTGTTTTTAGTCTGCTGTAATAAAGGTTTTCTATATATATATATATCACCTGTGTTTTTAGTCTGCTGTAATAAAGGTTTTCTATATATATATATATCACCTGTGTTTTTAGTCTGCTGTAATAAAGGTTTTATATATATATATATATCACCTGTGTTTTTAGTCTGCTGTAATAAAGGTTTTATATATATATATATATATATCACCTGTGTTTTTAGTCTGCTGTAATAAAGGTTTTATATATATATATATCACCTGTGTTTTTAGTCTGCTGTAATAAAGGTTTTATATATATATATATATCACCTGTGTTTTTAGTCTGCTGTAATAAAGGTTTTATATATATATATCACCTGTGTTTTTAGGTGCCTCTCCATACATGGGTCCTGGGGGTGGTCCTCCTTGCCATCCAAACTGGGGCTGTCCAGGGTAGCCCTCCTGGTAGGGGCCTGCTTGTCCCTGGCCAGGGTAGGGTCCAGGGGGTCCCCCGGGGCCAGCAGGGTAGCCTGGGTTTTGAGGAGGGAATCCTCCAGGTTGCTCCATGTTTACGGGGTAACCCTGGGGAGGGTATCCCTGCTGGGGGTATCCCTGCTGGGGGTAACCCTGCGGGGGGTAACCCTGCTGGGGGTAACCAGGGGCCTGGTACGGAGGAGGCTGCTCAAAATTCATCTGCTAGACAACAGAGACACCTGTAGAAAGAGGGGAAGGGAAGAGGTGGAAAGAGAGGGAGGAAGGGAGAGGGAGAGAGGGATGGATGGATGGGGAGAGGAAGAGAGAGATGCTTAATGTTTATTCTAATGTGTAAACACAATTCCTTTTGTATTGCTCCTATAATGAAGCCAATATAGCTATGTTGAATGTAACTGAACAGAGACGAGGAAGGAGCATTTAGGAAAAAAGAGAGATTGGAGGAGAGGAACAAACAAATGTATTGTTGCAGTTTCACAGCCCTGCAGAGAGTCAACACAGGCTGGAGAAAACAGTAGACAAGTGTGTGTGAGAGAAAGTCCATAGGAGTCCCTTTAGCCAGGAGTCCCTTTAGCCAGTGCTTGTCATGGTCAGGAGTCCCTTTAACCAGTGCTTGTCATGGCCAGGAGTCTCTTTAACCAGTGCTTGTCATGGTTAGGAGTCCCTTTAGCGGCTAAAGGGACTCCTAACCATGACAAGCACTGGTTAAAGAGACTCCTGGCCATGACAAGCACTGGTTAAAGGGACTCCTGACCATGACAAGCACTGACTAAAGGGACTCCTGGCTAAAGGGACTCCTAACCATGACAAGCACTGGTTAAAGAGACTCCTGGCCATGACAAGCACTGGCTAAAGTTTAGCCAGTGCTTGTCATGGCCAGGAGTCTCTTTAACCAGTGCTTGTCATGGTTAGGAGTCCCTTTAGCCAGTGCTTGTCATGGCCAGGAGTCTCTTTAACCAGTGCTTGTCATGGTTAGGAGTCCCTTTAGCCAGTGCTTGTCATGGTTAGGAGTCTCTTTAACCAGTGCTTGTCATGGTTAGGAGTCCCTTTAACCAGTGCTTGTCATGGTTAGGAGTCCCTTTAGCCAGTGCTTGTCATGGCCAGGAGTCTCTTTAGCCAGTGCTTGTCATGGTTAGGAGTCCCTTTAACCAGTGCTTGTCATGGTTAGGAGTCCCTTTAACCAGTGCTTGTCATGGTTAGGAGTCCCTTTAACCAGTGCTTGTCATGGTTAGGAGTCCCTTTAACCAGTGCTTGTCATGGTTAGGAGTCCCTTTAGCCAGTGCTTGTCATGGCCAGGAGTCTCTTTAACCAGTGCTTGTCATGGCCAGGAGTCTCTTTAACCAGTGCTTGTCATGGTTAGGAGTCCCTTTAGCCAGTGCTTGTCATGGTTAGGAGTCCCTTTAGCCAGTGCTTGTCATGGCCAGGAGTCTCTTTAACCAGTGCTTGTCATGGTCAGGAGTCCCTTTAGCCAGTGCTTGTCATGGTTAGGAGTCTCTTTAACCAGTGCTTGTCATGGTTAGGAGTCCCTTTGGCCAGTGCTTTCATGGTCAGGAGTCTCTTTAACCAGTGCTTGTCATGGTTAGGAGTCCCTTTAGCCAGTGCTTGTCATGGTCAGGAGTCTCTTTAACCAGTGCTTGTCATGGCCAGGAGTCTCTTTAACCAGTGCTTGTCATGGTCAGGAGTCCCTTTAACCAGTGCTTGTCATGGTTAGGAGTCCCTTTAACCAGTGCTTGTCATGGTTAGGAGTCCCTTTAGCCAGTGCTTGTCATGGTTAGGAGTCCCTTTAGCCAGTGCTTGTCATGGTCAGGAGTCCCTTTAGCCAGTGCTTGTCATGGTTAGGAGTCTCTTTAACCAGTGCTTGTCATGGTTAGGAGTCCCTTTGGCCAGTGCTTTCATGGTCAGGAGTCTCTTTAACCAGTGCTTGTCATGGTTAGGAGTCCCTTTAGCCAGTGCTTGTCATGGTCAGGAGTCTCTTTAACCAGTGCTTGTCATGGCCAGGAGTCTCTTTAGCCAGTGCTTGTCATGGCCAGTGGTTGAACTCGGCCCCCATTTCCTGTAGTCTACAATCAGCTCCTTTGTCTTGCTGACGTTGAGGGAGAGGTTGTTGCTCCGGCACGACACTCCTGACCTCCATGTAGGCTGACTCATCGTCGCCGGTGATCAGGCCTACCACCATCGTGTCGTCAGCGAACTTGATCATGGTGTAGGAGTAGTGCGTGGCCACACAGTCATGGGTGAACAAGGAGTACAGGAGGGGACTAAGCACGCACCCCTGTGTTAAGGGTCAGTGTGGTGGAGGTGATGTTGCCTACCATCACCACCTGGGGTCGGCCCGTCAGGAAGTCCAGGATACAGTTGCAGAGGGAGGTGTTCAGACCCAGAGTCCTAAGCTTGGAGGGGATAATGGTGTTGAACGCTGAGCTGTGGTCAATGAACAGCATTCTCACATAGGTATTCTTATCTAGGTGGGAAAGGGCAGTTGTGGAGAGAAATTGAGATTGCGTCATCTATGGATCTGTTGGGCGGTATGCAAATTGGAGGTGGTATGCAAATTGGAGGTGGTATGCAAATTGGAGGTGGTATGCAAATTGGAACACCAGTTGTAGTTGATCGAGGTAAACCCCTCCCCCCTCTATTCCCCTGACTCTACTGCCCTGTCCGCCAGGTGAATGGAGAATCTATCGAGGTAAACCCCTCCCCCCTCTATTCCCCTGACTCTACTGCCCTGTCCGCCAGGTGAATGGAGAATCTATCGAGGTAAACCCCTCCCCCCTCTATTCCCCTGACTCTACTGCCCTGTCCGCCAGGTGAATGGAGAATCTATCGAGGTAAACCCCTCCCCCCTCTATTCCCCTGACTCTACTGCCCTGTCCGCCAGGTGAATGGAGAATCTATCCAGGTAAACCCCTCCCCCCTCTATTCCCCTGACTCTACTGCCCTGTCCGCCAGGTGAATGGAGAATCTATCGAGGTAAACCCCTCCCCCCTCTATTCCCCTGACTCTACTGCCCTGTCCGCCCGGTGAATGGAGAATCTATCGAGGTAAACCCCTCCCCCCTCTATTCCCCTGACTCTACTGCCCTGTCCGCCCGGTGAATGGAGAATCTATCGAGGTAAACCCCTCCCCCCTCAATTTCCCTGACTCTACTGCCCTGTCCGCCCGGTGAATGGAGAATCTAGCGAGTTCCAAGAGTCCCGTTGGTAAAAAAATCTGCAAGGTCATTCTCTTATTATCAAGTGACTGTACATTGTCCAGTAGAATGGAAGGAAGAGGTGGCCGGTTTTCCCTTCGCCTTAATCTCACCAAGACCCCCGTCTCTTGCCTCTGTAATGGTCAGAGACCTGTCTGTAGTTTATGCCTACCCCATACCATAACCCCACCGCCACCATGGGGCACTCTGTTCACAACGTTGGACTTTCCTCTTGGGTAGCCTGAAAACTGGGTTGAAGTTACTGAGAGAGCCCAGGGCAGATGCTTGGAAGTTGAAGCCGGAATTGGTTTAAGTATCAGCTGATCTGATGTTCAAGAGTTCTTGTTGGTTGTAAGAAATAACAGCAGATACATTTCGTGAAAATAAGAGTTAAAATAAACAACAAAATAATCACAAAATAGCATCTTGATCCCTAGTTGTCGTTGTACAATGTCACTGTTGTATGAGCGTTTTCCCTGTGTAGGTCAAACGCATGGCCACGTGCTTCTGGTTGTATTTCTACAAACACAAAGCTCTGTTCTTAACTAGTAACTCAGAGTCATCATACCAGAGAAGCCTGTCAGCTAGCGGTTTCAACCCTTCTATGAGGAAGTGTTTACACACACGTACGTCCAACCTATACATTTGCTAGCACCCTAAAGGAAGTAGTAAAGTACAAAGAAACTAGTACTGCACATCATACAAAGCCTGAGTGCATCGTGACTCACACCCCTGAAACGGAGTGGCCGAACCTCTGCCCTCTATCCAGCTAACAATGGACTACACTTACAGCAAGAAGAGACTAAACACAGAGTCAATAATTCACACATAAATTAGGAAGTAGCTACTGGCTGTGACCACTAGCTGTGTGTGTGTGTGTGTGTGTGTGTGTGTGTGTGTGTGTGTGTGTGTGTGTGTGTGTGTGTGTGTGTGTGTGTGTGTGTGTGTGTGTGTGTGTGTGTGTGTGTGTGTGTGTGTGTGTGACAGACAGACAGACAGACAGACAGACAGACAGACAGACAGACAGACAGACAGACAGAGCAAGAGGGAGTGAGAGAGCAAGCGAGAGGACTCCAGTTGTTGTAACAAGGTAGAGTACATGTAGAGAATTCTGCTGGTGTAGATTCTAGGCCTAGAAGACCATTACGCCCTACATTAGGTCTGTTTAGTGAAACACTGCCTCTCCCCCATCAGCTGGGAATGCCACAGCACAACAAAGTGCAGGACAGAAGGAAAGTGGGCCAGTGAGACAGTGAGGCGTTGTCTTTCCATCCCCCATTCCTCCATCGTTCGCTGGGATATATTCACACACAGGGTTTACTGTAAACATCTAAAGCCCAGTTAACTTCTTTCTCATCTCTCTCTCTTTCTCAACCTCCCTCAACAATCAGAGCATTGTATAGAGAACATCACCTGACCCAGATCACCTGACCCATCTTTCTAAATGCCTCTTCACAACGTAACAATTCTTTGTATATACAACTCTCCCCTCATCAAGACAACCCTTGTACCACGGGGGTCGTTTGTTTTGCGGTACCATGTTACATAGTAAGATTAAACATTGGTTGAACACGGTGAGATTGTAGACTCCTAAATTGATAGCTGTAAAATCACCTAAACATACTGCACTAACACTGAACAAAAAATATAAAACATACCATGTAACGTGTTAGTCCCATGTTTCATGAGCTGAAATAAAAGATCCCAGAAAATGTCCATAAGCACAAAAAGCTTATTTCTCTCAAATTGTGCGCACAAATTTGGATATATTCCTGTTAGTGAGCATTTCTCCTTGCCAAGACAATCCATCCACCTGACAGGTGTGGCAAATCAAAAAGCATGATCATTTCACAGGTGCGCCTTGTGCTGGGGACAATAAAAGGAAACTCTAAAATGTGCAGTTTTGTCACACAATACAATGCCACAGATGTCTCAAGATGAGGGAGTGTGCAATTGGCATGCCGACTGCAGTAATGTCCACCAGTTCTGTTGCCAGATAATTTAATGTTAATTTCTCTACCATAAGCCGCCTCCAACGTCGTTTTAGACAATTTGGCAGTACGTCCAACCGGCCTCACAACCGCAAATGTAAGCGCAGCCCAGGACCACCACATCCGTCTTCTTCACCTGTGGGATCGTCTGAGACCAGCCACCCAGACAGCACAAACTGTCAGAAACGTCTCAGGGAAGCTCATCTGCATGCTCGTCGTCCTCGCCAGGGTCTTGACCTTTGATGGCCACTGACACGCTGGAGAAGTGTGATCTTTACGGATGAATCCTGGTTTCAACTCTACCGGGCAGATGGAGTGTGTTTGGCGCCGTGTGGGCAAGCGGTTTGCTGATGTCAACGTTGTGAACAGAGTGCCCCATGGTGGCGGTGGGGTTATGGTATGGGGTAGGCATAAACTACAGACAACGAACACAACTGCATTTTATCAATGGCAATCTGAATGCACAGAGATACTGTGATGAGGCCCATTGTTGTGCAATTCATCCGCCGTCATCACCACATGTTTCAGCATGATAATGCAAGGCCCCATGTCACAAGGATCTGTACACAATTCCTGGAAGCTGAACATGCCCCAGGTCTTCCATGGCCTACATATTCACCAGACATTGAGCATGTTTGGAATGCTCTGGATCAACACGTACGACAGCAACTGTTCCAGTCAATATCCAGCAACTTCGCACGGCCATTGAGGAGGAGTGAGACAACATTCCACAGGCCACAATCAACAGCCTGATCAACTCTATGTGAAGGAGATGTGTCACGCTGCATGAGGTAAATGGTGGTCACACCAGATACTGACTGGTTTTCTGATCCACGCCCCTACCTTCTTTTAAAGGTGTCTGTGACCAACAGATACATATCTGTATTCCCAGTCATGTGAAACCCATAGATTAGGGCCTCATTTATTTATTCCAATTGACTGATTTCTTTATATGAACTAACTAACTCAGTAAAATCTTTGAAATTGTTGCATGTTGTAATATATTTTTGTTCAGTGTAGCTACTTCACATGCTGATATTGACTTTGGTATTATTGTGTGTTGTTACGTTACTAGCTACCTAGCTAGTGCCAAAAAGCACCTGGACCACCTTTTGAGACGTGCCTTTTGTTAAGTAAACCCGGTGATAAGAGGTTCTAGGGAAGCTGGAGTGGGTGATACTACTAAGAGCATGTTAGAAGACCACACTACAAGTCCCAAATTCAGACAGGTCAGATTGAAAGAGGAACAAGTCATGTTTCCTACACATTTTTAACACACTTGACTTCCTCTAATCTGTGTGTTGTGAGTCGGCCTAATCGTCCTCTAATCTGTGTGTTGTGAGTCGGCCTAATCGTCCTCTAATCTGTGTGTTGTGAGTCGGCCTAATCTTCATCTAATCTGTGTGTTGTGATTCGGCCTAATCGTCCTCTAATCTGTGTGTTGTGAGTCGGACTAATCGTCCTCTAATCTGTGTGTTGTGAGTCGGACTAATCGTCCTCTAATCTGTGTGTTGTGAGTCGGCCTAATCGTCCTCTAATCTGTGTGTTGTAAATCAGCCTAATCGTCCTCTAATCTGTGTGTTGTGAGTCGGCCTAATCGTCCTCTAATCTGTGTGTTGTGAGTCGGCCTAATCGTCCTCTAATCTGTATGTTGTGAGTCGGCCTAATCTTCCTCTAATCTGTGTGTTGTGAGTCGGCCTAATCGTCCTCTAAACTGTGTGTTGTGAGTCGGCCTAATCAGGCTCTAATCTGTGTGTTGTGAGTCGGCCTAATCGTCCTCTAATCTGTGTGTTGTGAGTCGGCCTAATCGTCCTCTAAGGTGTGTGTTGTGAGTCAGACTAATCTTCCTCTAAACTGTGTGTTGTGAGTCGGCCTAATCGTCCTCTAAACTGTGTGTTGTGAGTCGGCCTAATCGTCCTCTAATCTGTGTGTTGTGAGTCGGCCTAATCTTCCTCTAAACTGTGTGTTGTGAGTCGGCCTAATCAGGCTCTAATCTGTGTGTTGTGAGTCGGCCTAATGGTCCTCTAATTTGTGTGTTGTAAATCAGCCTAATCGTCCTCTAATCTGTGTGTTGTGAGTCGGCCTAATCGTCCTCTAATCTGTGTGTTGTGAGTCGGCCTAATCGTCCTCTAATCTGTGTGTTGTGAGTCGGCCTAATCGTCCTCTAATCTGTGTGTTGTGAGTTGGCCTAATCGTCCTCTAATCTGTGTGTTGTGAGTCGGCCTAATCGTCCTCTAATCTGTGTGTTGTGAGTCGGCCTAATCGTCCTCTAATCTGTGTGTTGTGAGTCGGCCTAATCGTCCTCTAATCTGTGTGTTGTGAGTCGGACTAATCGTCCTCTAATCTGTGTGTTGTGAGTCGGACTAATCGTCCTCTAATCTGTGTGTTGTAAATCAGCCTAATCGTCCTCTAATCTGTGTGTTGTGAGTCGGCCTAATCGACCTCTAATCTGTATGTTGTGAGTCGGCCTAATCTTCCTCTAATCTGTGTGTTGTGAGTCGGCCTAATCGTCCTCTAATCTGTGTGTTGTGAGTCGGCCTAATCGTCCTCTAATCTGTGTGTTGTGAGTCGGCCTAATCGTCCTCTAAAATGTGTGTTGTGAGTCGGCCTAATCAGGCTCTAATCTGTGTGTTGTGAGTCGGCCTAATGGTCCTCTAATCTGCGTGTTGTAAATCAGACTAATCGTCCTCTAATCTGTGTGTTGTGAGTCGGCCTAATCGTCCTCTAATCTGTGTGTTGTGAGTCGGCCTAATCAGGCTCTAATCTGTGTGTTGTGAGTCGGCCTAATCGTCCTCTAATCTGTGTGTTGTGAGTCGGCCTAATCGTCCTCTAATCTGTGTGTTGTGAGTCGGCCCAATCGTCCTCTAATCTGTGTGTTGTGAGTCGGCCTAATCTTCCTCTAATCTGTGTGTTGTGAGTCGGCCTAATCGTCCTCTAATCTGTGTGTTGTGAGTCAGACTAATCTTCCTCTAAACTGTGTGTTGTGAGTCGGCCTAATCGTCCTCTAATCTGTGTGTTGTGAGTCGGCCTAATCGTCCTCTACACTGTGTGTTGTGAGTCGGCCTAATCAGGCTCTAATCTGTGTGTTGTAAATCAGCCTAATCGTCCTCTAATCTGTGTGTTGTAAATGAGACTAATCGTCCTCTAATCTGTGTGTTGTGAGTCGGCCTAATCGTCCTCTAATCTGTGTGTTGTGAGCCGGCCTAATCAGGCTCTAATCTGTGTGTTGTGAGTCGGCCTAATCGTCCTCTAATCTGTGTGTTGTGAGTCGGCCTAATCGTCCTCTAATCTGTGTGTTGTGAGTCGGACTAATCGTCCTCTAATCTGTGTGTTGTGAGTCGGCCTAATCGTCCTCTAATCTGTGTGTTGTGAGTCGGCCTAATCGACCTCTAATCTGTATGTTGTGAGTCGGCCTAATCTTCCTCTAATCTGTGTGTTGTGAGTCGGCCTAATCGTCCTCTAATCTGTGTGTTGTGAGTCGGCCTAATCGTCCTCTAATCTGTGTGTTGTGAGTCGGCCTAATCGTCCTCTAATCTGTGTGTTGTGAGTCGGCCTAATCAGGCTCTAATCTGTGTGTTGTGAGTCGGCCTAATGGTCCTCTAATCTGCGTGTTGTAAATCAGACTAATCTTCCTCTAATCTGTGTGTTGTGAGTCGGCCTAATCGTCCTCTAATCTGTGTGTTGTGAGTCGGACTAATCGTCCTCTAATCTGTGTGTTGTGAGTCGGCCAAATCATCCTCTAATCTGTGTGTTGTGAGTCGGCCTAATCTTCCTCTAATCTGTGTGTTGTGAGTCGGCCTAATCGTCCTCTAATCTGTGTGTTGTGAGTCAGACTAATCTTCCTCTAAACTGTGTGTTGTGAGTCGGCCTAATCGTCCTCTAATCTGTGTGTTGTGAGTCGGCCTAATCGTCCTCTACACTGTGTGTTGTGAGTCGGCCTAATCAGGCTCTAATCTGTGTGTTGTAAATCAGCCTAATCGTCCTCTAATCTGTGTGTTGTAAATGAGACTAATCGTCCTCTAATCTGTGTGTTGTGAGTCGGCCTAATCGTCCTCTAATCTGTGTGTTGTGAGCCGGCCTAATCAGGCTCTAATCTGTGTGTTGTGAGTCGGCCTAATCGTCCTCTAATCTGTGTGTTGTGAGTCGGCCTAATCGTCCTCTAATCTGTGTGTTGTGAGTCGGACTAATCGTCCTCTAATCTGTGTGTTGTGAGTCGGCCTAATCGTCCTCTAATCTGTGTGTTGTGAGTCGGACTAATCGTCCTCTAATCTGTGTGTTGTGAGTAGGCCTAATCGTCCTCTAATCTGTGTGTTGTGAGTCGGACTAATCTTCCTCTAAACTGTGTGTTGCGAGTCGGCCTAATCGTCCTCTAATCTGTGTGTTGTGAGTCGGCCTAATCGTCCTCTAATCTGTGTGTTGTGAGTCGGCCTAATCGTTCTCTAATCTGTGTGTTGTGAGTTGGACTAATCTTCCTCTAAACTGTGTGTTGTGAGTCGGCCTAATCTTCTCCTGCTGGCTGCTGCAAATATGAAAAATCTCCACACATATTCTGTGTGTGCGCGCGTCTTGATTTTACTTGAAGGGTTATGAAACGATGACTAAACATGTCACCTGTACACACTGTTAACAGATGGCCGGTGAGGTAGTTGAGTAACCATGGTTACTCTCCTGAGCTGTGAGGAACAGATGCTCCTGTGGATTCTCAATGACTACCTTCACTAACGCTAAAACCCCATTCACACACACCGTTACCCTGGAGAACATTTGGACCTGGGATCCGAATTACACACTGTGGCATTATAGTTACCCAAACTCTCCTCCCCATAACTGACTGGCTTATCAGAAATGTTTGCTAACCTTCCTGTCCTAGGTCCAGGTCAGTTGTGTTTGAGCTCTAGTGTGTGTCCGTCAGGTTGTCATTGATGGAAAAGGGCTTCCAGTGTCGAGGCATTGCACTGACCCATGCCTGACACTGTTTCCACAACACACACACAGGCAGACAGACACTGCATCATCACCGTCTCTCTCACACACACACACAGCCTAGTGCAATAGCATAAATGTTAGTCGCAATGACTGTTGAGCAAAATCATACTGCACTACAACAAAGAAGTAGGGCTGTCAACCAAAGTTATTCTACTGAACTCAAACATCACTAAAACTACAGCTAATCTGTAAGTCTAGCTACCTCAGGAAACAGGTAGAATTACTAAAACTACAGCTGATCTGTAAGTCTAGCTACCTCAGGAAACAGGTAGCATCATTAAAACTACAGCTGATCTGTAAGTCTAGCTACCTCAGGAAACAGGTAGCATCACTAAAACTACAGCTGATCTGTAAGTCTAGCTACCTCAGGAAACAGGTAGAATTACTAAAACTACAGCTGATCTGTAAGTCTAGCTACCTCAGGAAACAGGTAGCATCATTAAAACTACAGCTGATCTGAAAGTCTAGCTACCTCAGGAAACAGGTAGCATCATTAAAACTACAGCTGATCTGTAAGTCTAGCTACCTCAGGAAACAGGTAGCATCATTAAAACTACAGCTGATCTGTAAGTCTAGCTACCTCAGGAAACAGGTAGCATCATTAAAACTACAGCTGATCTGTAAGTCTAGCTACCTCAGGAAACAGGTAGCATCACTAAAACTACAGCTGATCTGTAAGTCTAGCTACCTCAGGAAACAGGTAGCATTACTAAAACTACAGCTGATCTGTAAGTCTAGCTACCTCAGGAAACAGGTAGCATTACTAAAACTACAGCTGATCTGTAAGTCTAGCTACCTCAGGAAACAGGTAGCATTACTAAAACTACAGCTGATCTGTAAGTCTAGCTACCTCAGGAAACAGGTAGCATCATTAAAACTACAGCTGATCTGTAAGTCTAGCTACCTCAGGAAACAGGTAACATCATTAAAACTACAGCTGATCTGTAAGTCTAGCTACCTCAGGAAACAGGTAACATCACTAAAACTACAGCTGATCTGTAAGCCTAGCTACCTCAGGAAACAGGTAGCATCATTAAAACTACAACTGATCTGTAAGCCTAGCTACCTCAGGAGACAGGTAGATATATCGTAGGCTTATATACCTGTCTATACCCCATGTGAGCTAATTAGCTAACAACCATGACAACAGGACACACACACACACACACATCTACTCACAGAAACTAGCATCTAGAACAACACCACGTGGCCCTTCTGACCTCTTTCTCCTTGATCTGTATTAGTCTTCAGGCAAAACAGACCTCACCTGTACCTGGCTGTACCGGTCGCCTGGCCAACCCTGCACCACACTGACTCACTTGCACAAATGAAAGGCTAGAGAGTTTGCCTCTCTTATCTCTCCATCTAATCCACCCTTTACAGAAATATCACTTCATGACTTGGTAGTGGTACAAACTAGAGGTCGACCAATTAATCGGAATGGCCAATTAATTATGACCGATTTCAAGTTTTCATAACAATCGGAAATCTGTAATTTTGGGCGCCGATTTTGCCGAATTTTTTAAATATTTTTTTACACCTTTATTTAACTAGGCAAGTCAATTAAGAACACATTCTTATTTTCAATGACGGCCTAGGAACGGTGGGTTAACTGCCTTGTTCAGGCGCAGAACGACAGATCTTTACCTTGTCAGCTCAGGGATTCAATCTTGCAACCTTACGGTTAACTAGTCCAACGCTCTAACCACCTGCCTCACGAGGAGCCCGCCTGTTACGCGAATGCAGTAAGAAGCCAAGGTAAGTTGCTAGCTAGCATTAAACTTATCTTATAAAAAACAATCAATCAATCATAATCACTAATAATAACTACACATGGTTGATGATATTACTAGTTTATCTAGCTTGTCCTGCGTTGCATATAAATCGATGCAGTGCGCATTCGCGAAAAAGGACTGTCGTTGCTCCAACGTGTACCTAACCATAAACATCAATGCCTTTCTTATATTTTTTCTTTTTTTCCTTTTTTAAAAATGTTATCCCCTTTTCTCCCCAATTTTCGTGGTATCCAATCGCTAGTCGCTATCTTGTCTCATCGCTATAACTCCCGTACGGGCTCGGGAGAGACGAAGGTTGAAAGCCATGCGTCCTCCGAAGCACAACCCAACCAAGCCGCACTGCTTCTTAACATATCGCGCCTCCAACCCGGAAGCCAGCCGCACCAATGTGTCGGAGGAAACACCGTGCACCTGGTCCCCTCGGTTAGCGCGCACTGCGCCCGGCCCGCCACAGGAGTCGCTGGAGTGCGATCAGACAAGGATATCCCTACCGGCCAAACCCTCCCTAACCCGGGCGACGCTAGGCCAATTGTGCATCGCCCCACGGACCTCCCGGTCGCGGCCGGCTGCGACAGAACCTGGGCGCGAACCCAGAGACTCTGGTGGCGCAGACCACTGCGCCACCCGGGAGGCCTATCAATGCCTTTCTTAAAATCAATACACAGAAGTATATATTTTTAAACCTGCATATTTAGCTAAAAGAAATCCAGGTTAGCAGGCAATATTAACCAGGTGAAATTGTGTCACTTCTCTTGCGTTCATTGCACGCAGTGTCAGGGTATATGCAACAGTTCGGGCCGCCTGGATCATTGCGAACTAATTTGCCAGAATTTTCCGTAATTATGACATAACATTGAAGGTTGTGCAATGTAACAGGAATATTTACTTATGGATGCCACCCGTTAGATAAAATACGGAACGGTTCTGTGTTTCACTGAAAGAATAAAAGTTTTGTTTTTGAGATGATAGTTTCCATATTCAACCATATTAATGACCTAAGGCTCATATTTCTGTGTGTTATTATGTTATAATTAAGTCTATGATTTGATAGAGCAGTCTGACTGAGCGATGGTAGGCACCAGCAGGCTCGTAAGCATTCATTCGTTTTGCCAGCAGCTCTTCGCAATGCTTCAAGCATTGCACTGTTAATGACTTCAAGCCTATCAACTCCCGAGATTAGGCTGGTGTAACCGATGTGAAATGGCTAGCTAGTTAGCGGAGTGCGCGCTAATAGCGTTTCAAACGTCACTCGCTCTGAGACTTGGAGAAGTTGTTTCCCTTGCTCTGCATGGGTAACGCTGCTTCGAGGGTGGCTGTTGTCGATGTGTTCCTGGTTCGAGCCCAGGTAGCGGCGAGGAGAGGGATGGAAGCTATACTGTTACACTGGCAATACTAAAGTGCCTATTAGAACATCCAATAGTCAAAGGTATATGAAATACAAATCATATAGAGAGAAATAGTCCTATAATTCCTACAACCTAAAACTTCTTACCTGGGAATATTGAAGACTCATGGTAAAAGGAACCACCAGTTTTCATGTTCTCATGTTCTGAGCAAGGAACTTAAAAATTAGCTTTCTTACATGGCACATATTGCACTTTTACTTTCTTCTCCAACAATTTGTTTTTGCATTATTTAAACCAAATTGAACATGTTTCATTATTTATTTGAGGCCAAATTGATTTTATTGATGTATTATATTAAGTTAAAATAAGTGTTCATTCAGTATTGTTGTAATTGTCATTATTCAAATTAATTGTTTTAATCATCCGATTAATCGGTATCGGCTTTTTTGGTCCTCCAATAATCGTTATCGGCATTGAAAAATCATAATCGGTCGACCTCTATCTAGTACAAACAGCTAGGCCTTCAGTATATAGTCAGGGGGGTCTCTCCCACATAGGGTCTTTGTACAGTGTATGGTTCCAGTTTTACACCAAGAGTGAGGGTATGGTTCCAGTTTCTGGTGAAATGATGGAACATACTTCTCAAACACAATAAGATCCCAGTCCTAAATGAGTACATGTCCAGGGTTATACTAGTTAACTAGGCCTAATAGAACCGCAGCCGGCTGGGGCATAGATCATTCATCAAGAGATGACTGTTGAAATGGAAAGAACTGTGATGATATTTCAACATTGTGCAATTGATAGTCTAAAATACTCCCTCAATTAGGTTTATTTTTCCTGCCACGTCCTTTATAGGCTACATTTATGAGGGGGATTGTGCTGTGTGAAATAGGCTATTAGGCTATTCTTCTTCACTGGCGTCTCATGTTAGCCTACAGTATTGTTGTGGCGTCTCATGTTAGCCTACAGTATTGTTGTGGCGTCTCATGTTAGCCTTCAGTATTGTTGTGGCGTCTCATGTTAGCCTACAGTATTGTTGTGGCGTCTCATGTTAGCCTACAGTATTGTTGTGGCGTCTCATGTTAGCCTACAGTGTTGTTGCATTGATGCCATATCAATGGAACAAAATAACACTTTACTCGGATCTTTGGCTTTATTAACAACTAGTTACTTGATTAAAAAACAAAAAACATCTACAGCATAGCATATAGTCTAGATCAGTTGATTTGCTGCGATAGGCCACTTTTAAAATAAATAATAGGCTAAATAGAAATCAATGTATCACGAATTTTATCATAGCTAATGATTTGTCTGACACGACTTTATCTCCCTTTCTATTATGTAAAATGTATTGTTGGATACAACGTATCTGGAGAAAGAAACCCAGCTGCGTGGACGCCTCAATAAGACAAGGATGGAATACAACTAACACCTGCACAGGGCCAAACCCCAAGAACAAGGCTGTCGAGTTGCAATTTCCCCAGTCCGCAACTTAGAGACAGACATATGGACCACAATAAAATATTATCCCCTACCTTATGAGAAATGATATCCCTTATCAACAGAAAGTCCAACTCCTCAGGATCTTTATTGCTTATTGCTTTTCTTATATATTTTTTTACCGCACTGAACAACCGCCTCGTCTTATAACTCAGTGCGCATCTCTCTGTTGTGCGGGCACCGTGACGTCACCCCGATGGTGGCGCGAGGGGTTTTCGTAGGAAAAAAAACACGTTCGAAACGGTATTAACCGCGTTTCACTAGTTGGCTGTGGTGAACTATCGTTGTTTTCACGGACCAATCAGAGCGAAGAGCGGTGAGAGTCTGGTGAATGGAATTCATCGAAAGTGAAGACTACTGACCATCTGACTTGCTTGGTCATTAATTATACATCACAGAAAGATGTGACGAGATACACAGAAATAGGACATTGAATGAGTCTTATCAATTTAGCAAGCAATATTTATCCATATATAGTGTCTTCGATTAGATTGATTGTTGTTTTATCATAAGATATATTGGCTAACTGTAGAAAAATGACAATTGGACTAAAACAGTCTCCTTTACTTGCTTAAAAAAGTCCTAAAAAACACAGACATGAAATTGTGTTTATATTTATACTACTTCATAAATAGATTAAAGATAAAACTAGTGTTTCATAGGCTACCACATCATAGCTCCTGACATGGCCCCTCACACACATAATACTGTATCTATAAATCAAATAATTGTATGTTTGTGAATAGGTTTGATGTAATGAACAACAGGGCAGCCTAGCCCCTAGCGTAGGCCACAGTACATTTCCATGACAGATGCAACCCCTTCTTCTCACCAGCAGAGGTCAGTGTCACTCAGCTGTGTGACTGAGGTGTGACATATAAAGACATAGAGCAGCACCAGCGCTCCATCTCCAATGTCCCTAGCGTCGAACTGTGCACACACACGCAAGCGCGCGCGTGCACACACACGTAGGAGACAGGATAGTGAAACACAGTCGCATTCCACGTGGCATCAGACAGACAGCTATGTGACATACGGCAGCTGTAAAAGGCAATAGCAAATTATAGCAGGCCCAGAGAGATTAGCCCACAGCCCCTTTCCCCTAGCACTATCTTTATTCTAGCTCCTAGCCCATAAACCCCAGCCCAGGCGTAACCCTAGCTCTACTCTAGACCCTAACCGCTAGCACTATCTCTACTCTAAACCCTAACCGCTAGCACTATCTCTACTCTAGACCCTAACCGCTAACACAATCTCTACTCTAGACCCTAACCGCTAGCACTATCTCTAATCTAAACCCTAACACCTAGCACTATCTCTACTCTAACACCTAACACTATCTCTACTCTAAACCCTAACCCTTAGCACTATCTCTACTCTAGACCCTAACACTATCTCTACTCTAAACCCTAACACGTAACACTATCTCTACTCTAAACCCTAACCCTTAGCACTATCTCTACTCTAGACTCTAACCCCTAACACTATCTCTACTCTAAACCCTAGCACTATCTCTACTCTAAACCCTAGCACTTATCTCTACTCTAACCCCTAACACTATCTCTACTCTAGACCCTAACCGCTAACACCATCTCTACTCTAGACCCTAACACTATCTCTACTCTAACCCCTAACACTATCTCTACTCTAAACCCTAACCGCTAGCACTATCTCTACTCTAAACCCTAGCACTATCTCTACTCTAAACCCTAACACTATCTCTACTCTAGACCCTAACCACTAGCACTATCTCTACTCTAAACCCTAGCACTATCTCTACTCTAAACCCTAACACTATCTCTACTCTAGACCCTAACCGCTAGCACTATCTCTACTCTAAACCCTAACACTATCTCTACTCTAAACACTAGCACTATCTCTACTCTAGACCCTAACCGCTAGCACTATCTCTACTCTAAACCCTAACACTATCTCTACTCTAGACCCTAGCACTATCTCTACTCTAGACCATAACCCCTAACACTATCTCTACTCTAAACCCTAACACTATCTCTACTCTAGACCCTAGCACTATCTCTACTCTAAACCCTAACACTATCTCTACTCTAGACCCTAGCACTATCTCTACTCTAAACCCAAACACTATCTCTACTCTAGACCCTAGCACTATCTCTACTCTAAACCCAAACACTATCTCTACTCTAGACCCTAGCACTATCTCTACTCTAGACCCTAACACTATCTCTACTCTAGACCCTAGCACTATCTCTACTCTAAACCCTAACACTATCTCTACTCTAGACCCTAGCACTATCTCTACTCTAAACCCTAGCACTATCTCTACTCTAAACCCTAACACTATCTCTACTCTAGACCCTAGCACTATCTCTACTCCAGACCATAACCCCTAACACTATCTCTGCTCTAAACCCTAACACTATCTCTACTCTAGACCCTAACCCCTAACACTATCTCTACTCTAGACCCTAACCCCTACCCCTATCTCTACTCTAGACCCTAACAGCTAGCACTATCTCTACTCTAGACCCTAACCCCTAACACTATCTCAAGTCTAGACCCTAACCCCCAACACTATCTCTACTCTAGACCCTAACCCCAACAATATCTCTACTCTAGACCCTAACCCCTAACACTATCTCAAGTCTAGACCCTAACCCTTAACAATATCTCTATTCTGGATCCTAACACCTACCACTATCTCTACTCTAGACCCCAACACTATCTCTACTCTAGACTCTAACCCCAAACACTATCTCTACTCTAGACCCTAACCCCTACCCCTATCTCTACTCTAGACCCTAACAGCTAGCACTATCTCTACTCTAGACCCTAACCCCTAACACTATCTCAAGTCTAGACCCTAACCCCCAACACTATCTCTACTCTAGACCCTAACCCCAACAATATCTCTACTCTAGACCCTAACCCCTAACACTATCTCAAGTCTAGACCCTAACCCCTAACAATATCTCTACTCTGGATCCTAACACCTACCACTATCTCTACTCTAGACCCCAACACTATCTCTACTCTAGACTCTAACCCCAAACACTATCTCTACTCTAGACCCTAACCCCTAAAACCATCTCTACTCTACCCTCTAACCCCTTAAACTATCTCTACTCTAGGCCCTAACCCCTAACACTATATCTACTCTAGCCTCTAACCGCTAACACTATCTCTACTCTAGACCCTAACCCCTAACACTATCTCTACTCTAGACCCTAGAACCTATCTCTACTCTAAACCCTAACCGCTAGCACTATCTCTACTCTAAACCTTAGCACTATCTCTACTCTAAACCCTAACACTATCTCTACTCTAGACCCTAACCGCTAGCACTATCTCTACTCTAAACCCTAGCACTATCTCTAATCTAAACCCTAACACTATCTCTACTCTAGACCCTAAACCCTAACACTATCTCTACTCTAGACCCGAACCGCTAGCACTATCTCTACTCTAAACCCTAACACTATCTCTACTCTAAACACTAGCACTATCTCTACACTAGACCCTAACCGCTAGCACTATCTCTACTCTAAACCCTAACACTATCTCTACTCTAGACCCTAGCACTATCTCTACTCTAGACCATAATCCCTAACACTATCTCCACTCTATACCCTAGCACTATCTCTACTCTAGACCCTAGCACTGTCTCTACTCTAAACCCTAACACTATCTCCACTCTAGACCCTAGCACTATCTCTACTCTAAACCCAAACACTATCTCTACTCTAGACCCTAGCACTATCTCTACTCTAAACCCAAACACTATCTCTACTCTAGACCCTAGCACTATCTCTACTCTAAACCCAAACACTATCTCTACTCTAGACCCTAGCACTATCTCTACTCTAGACCCTAACACTATCTCTACTCTAGACCCTAGCACTATCTCTACTCTAAACCCTAAAACTATCTCTACTCTAGACCCTAGCACTATCTCTACTCCAGACCATAATCCCTAACACTATCTCTACTCTAAACCCTAACACTATCTCTACTCTAGACCCTAACCCCTAACACTATCTCTACTCTAGACCCTAACCCCTACCCCTATCTCTACTCTAGACCCTAACCGCTAGCACTATCTCTACTCTAAACCCTAACCCTACCACTATCTCTACTCTAGACCCTAACCCCTAACACTATCTCAAGTCTAGACCCTAATCCCAACACTACCTCTACTCTAGACCCTAACCCCAACAATATCTCTACTCTAGACCCTAACCCCTAACACTATCTCAAGTCTAGACCCTAACCCTTAACAATATCTCTATTCTGGATCCTAACACCTACCACTATCTCTACTCTAGACCCCCAACACTATCTCTACTCTAGACTCTAACCCCAAACACTATCTCTACTCTAGACCCTAACCCCTAAAACCATCTCTACTCTACCCTCTAACCCCTTAAACTATCTCTACTCTAGGCCCTAACCCCTAACACTATATCTACTCTAGCCTCTAACCGCTAACACTATCTCTACTCTAGACCCTAACCCCTAACACTATCTCTACTCTAGACCCTAGACCCTATCTCTACTCTAGACCCTAACCGCTAGCACTATCTCTACTCTAAACCCTAACCCTAACACTATCTCTACTCTAGACCCTAACCCCTAACACTATCTCTACTCTAGACACTAACGCCTAACACTATCTCTACTCTAGACCCCAACACTATCTCTACTCTAGACTCTAACCCCTAAAACTATCTCTACTCTACCCTCTAACCCCTTAAACTATCTCTACTCTAGACCCTAACCCCTAACACTATCTCAACTCTAGACCCTAACCCTTAGCACTATCTCTACTCTAGACCCTAACACTATCTGAACTCTAGCCTCTAACCCCTAGCACTATCTATACTCTAAATCCTAGCACTATCTCTACTCTAGACCATAACCCCTAACACTGTCTCTACTCTAAACCCTAACACCTAACACTATCTCTACTCTAGCCTCTAACCGCTAACACTATCTCTACTCTAGACCCTAACCCCTAACACTATCTCTACTCTAGACCCTAACCCCTATCTCTACTCTAGACCCTAACCGCTAGCACTATCTCTACTCTAAACCCTAACCCTACCACTATCTCTACTCTAGACCCTAACCCCTAACACTATCTCAAGTCTATACCCTAACCCCCAACACTATCTCTACTCTAGACCCTAACCCCAACAATATCTCTACTCTAAACCCTAACCCCTAACACTATCTCAAGTCTAGACCCTAACCCCTAACACTATCTCTACTCTAGACCCTAACCCCTAACAATATCTCTACTCTAGATCCTAACACCTAACACTATCTCTTCTCTAGACCCTAACCGCTAACACTATCTCTGCTCTAGACCCTAACCCCAAACACTATCTCTACTCTAGACTCTAACCCCTAACACGATCTCTACTCTAGCCTCTAGCCTCCAACCCCTAACACTATCTCTACTCTAGCCTCTAGCCTCCAACCCCTAACACTATCTCTACTCTAGACCCTAACCCCTAACACTATATCTACTCTAGACTCTAACCCCTAACACCATCTCTAGTCTAAACCCTAACCCCTAACACTAACTCTACTCTAGACCCTAACCCTTAGCACTATCTCTACTCTAGACCCTAACACTATCTCTACTCTAGCCTCTAACCCCATCTCTACTCTAGACCCTAACCCCTAACACAATCTCTACTCTAGACCCTAACCCCTAACACTATCTCTACTCTAGACCCTAACCCCTAACACTATCTCTACTCTTGTCCCTAACCCCTAGCACTATCTCTACTCTAGACCCTAACCCTACCACTATCTCTACTCTAACCTCTACCACTATCTCTACTCTAGACCCTAACACTATCTGAACTCTAGCCTCCAACCCCTAACACTATCTCTACTCTAGACCCTAACCCCTAACACTATCTGAACTCTAGCCTCTAACCCCTAGCACTATCTCTAATTTAAACCCGAACCCCTAACACTATCTCTACTCTTGTCCCTAACCCCTAACACTATCTCTACTCTAGACCCTAACACTATCTGAACTCTAGTCTCTAACCCCTAGCACTATCTCTACTCTAGACCATAACCCTACCACTATCTCTACTCTAACCCCTAACACTATCTGAACTCTAGCCTCTAACCCCTAACACCATCTCTACTCTAGACCCTAACCCTACCACTATCTCTACTCTAACCCCTAACACTATCTCTAATCTAGCCCCTAGCTAGAGCTCCCGTCTAGCCCCTAGTCCCATCTCTAATCTAGCCTCTAGCCCCATCTCTACTCTAGCCCCTAGCCCCATCTCTACTCTAGCCCCTAGTCCCATCTCTACTCTAGCCCCTAGTCCCATCTCTACTCTAGCCCCATCTCTACTCTAGCCTCTAGCCCCATCTCTACTCTAGCCCCATCTCTACTCTAGCCCCATCTCTACTCTAGACTCTAGCCCCATCTCTATACTCTAGCCTCTAGCCCCTAGTCCAATCTCTACTCTAGCCCCATCTATACTCTAGCCTCTAGCCCCATCTCTACTCTAGTCCCATCTCTACTCTAGCCCCATCTCTACTCTAGCCTCTAGCCCCTAGTCCCATCTCTACTCTAGCCCCTAGCCCCAGCTCTATGCTCTAGCCTCTAGCCCCAGCTCTACTCTAGCCCCATCTCTAGACTCTAGCCTGTAGCCCCTAGCCCCATCTCAACTCTAGCCTCTAGCCCCATCTCTATACTCTAGCCTCTAGCCCCAGCTCTATACTCTAGCCTCTAGCCCCTAGTCCCATCTCTACTCTAGCCCCTAGTCCCATCTCTATACTCTAGCCTGTAGCCCCTAGCCCCATCTCTACTCTAGCCTCTAGCCCCATCTCTATACTCTAGCCTCTAGCCCCATCTCTACTCTAGCCTCTAGCCCCGTCTCTATACTCTAGCCTCATCTCTACTCTAGCCTCTAGCCCCATCTCTATACTCCAGCCTCTAGCCCCATCTCTACTCTAGCCTCTAGCCCCATCTCTATACTCTAGCCTCTAGCCCCATCTCTACTCTAGCCTCTAGCCCCATCTCTATACTCTAGCCTCTAGCCCCATCTCTACTCTAGCCTCTAGCCCCATCTCTATACTCTAGCCTCTAGCCTCATCTCTACTTTAGCCCCTGCTGTCTTTGGTCCATAGATACACAGGTGTTCTAATCCAAAGCCATAAATAGCAGATTTACTAGATAACAGGTGGACTCATCTGCACCGGAGGTGAACACGTACTGTAAAACTTTATGACAGAAGTGACATTGTATTCCATGAAACATACCATGACCCTCACCAGATCAACCCACATGACCCTCACCAGATCAACCCACATGACCCTCACCAGATCAACCCACATGACCCTCACCAGATCAACCCACATGACCCTCACCAGATCAACCCACATGACCCTCACCAGATCAACCCACATGACCCTCACCAGATCAACCCACATGACCCTCACCAGATCAACCCACATGACCCTCACCAGATCAACCCACATGACCCTCACCAGATCAACCCATATGACCCTCACCAGATCAACCCACATGACACACTGTATGAGAGCATTATAGAACGTTAGAACATTACTGAAGCAATCCACCCTTTGGCTTGCTATTTCGTTTGTTCTTATTTAACCAGGAAAGCTCTTCTACGAGGGCCACATGTTCTTTCATGATAGTCAAACATCAATGGCCTACATACTGTATACTGAACAAAAATAAACGCAACATGTAACAATTTCAAAGGTTTTTACTGAGATAGAGTTCATAGAAGGAAATCAGTCAATTTAAATACAATTATTAGATCCTAATCTATGGATTTCACATGACTGGGAATACAGATATGCATCTGTTGGTCACAGACACCTTAAAAAGGAGGTAGGGGGGTAGATCAGAAAACCAGTCAGTATCTGGTGTGACCACCATTTACCTCATGCAGCGTGACACATCTCCTTCACATAGAGTTGATCAGGCTGTTGATTGTGGCCTGTGGAATGTTGTCCCACTCCTCTTCAATAGCTGTGCGAAGTTGCTGGATATTGGTGGGAACTGGAACACATTGGCGTACACATTGATCCAGGGCATCCCAAACATGCTCAATAGATTACATGTTTGGTGAGTGTGCAGGCATGGAATACAGTGCCTTCAGTATTTATGGAAGAACTGGGACATTTTCAGCTTCCAGGAATTGTGTACAGATCCTTGTGACATGGGGCCATGCATTATCATGCTGAAACATGAGGTGATGACGGCGGATGAATGGCACAACAATGGGCCTCAGGATCTCGTCACAGTATCTCTGTGCATTCAAATTACCATCGAGAAATTAAATTGTGTTCATTGTCCGTAGATTATACCTGCCCATACCCCACCACCACCACGTGGACACTCTGTTCACAACATTGTCATCAGCAAACCGCTCGCCCACACAATGCCATACAGGGGTCTGCAGTTGTGAGGCTGGTTGGACGTATTGCCAAATTCTCTAAGATGAAGTTTGAGGCGGCTTATGGTAGAGAAATTAACATTAAATTAACTGGCAACAGCTCTGGTGGGCATTCCTGCAGTCAGCATGCCAACTGCACATTTAACAGTGGCCTTTTATTGTCCCTAGTATAAGGTAATGATCATGCTGTTTAATCAGCTTCTTAATATTCCACACCTGTCAGGTGGATGGATTATCTTGGCAAATGAGAAATTCTCACTAACAGGGATGTAAAGAAATGTGTGCACAAAATTAGAGAAATAAGCTTTTTGTGCGTATGGAACGTTTCTGGGATCTTTTATTTCAGCTCATGAAACATGGGATTAGATGCACTATTGTAAAGTGGTTGTTCCACTGGATATCATAAGGTGAATGCACCAATTTGTAAGTCGCTCTGGATAAGAGCGTCTGCTAAATGACTTAAATGTAAATGTAATGGGACTAGTACTTTACATGTTGCGTTTATATTTTTGTCCAGTGTAGTTTACAAAATAATCAGCATTTCATAATTAGTCTCAAGGTTTTTGATCCATTTTGCTTTGGATATCTGTGTTGCTCTTGTTTGTTGCATGATGCAATGCAATTGCCTTTTCCGGAGATAACTGATATATGATCCATTTGATGGGAAAGATCCATATTTAGTTGCCTTAGTGCCTGTCTCAGTAGTGTCTGTTCAAACCTAGTCTCTTCCCAAAGCCGCTGCATGAGACTGGGCAAGCAGGACTAATAAAACCCAAGCCTATCTATTTCTACCCAGGCAGACCCCGGCTGTATCCCAAATGGCACCCTGTTGCCTATTTAGTTTAATACTTCTGAGGGCCCATAGGGCTCTGGTCAAAAGTAGGGCATTATGTAGGGAATAGGGAGCTATTTGGAATGACCCTAGTGATCTGTTGGTCTGAAAGAGAAGGTGAGACAGCAGAGGAATCATGGAAGTAAAGTATTGGATCCTCTTACAGGGAAACATGCTGGTGTGTGTATGTGTGTGTCAGTGGGTCTGCTATTTGAGTAGCTGTTTATCCTGTCGCCAAGGCGACACAGCGGCATCAACATTGAGTGTGTGCATGTCTGTGTATACTGAGAAGATGTACGAAAATAGCACATCGTCCCATCCGACTCTACAGGCAACCGGAGGAGGGTAGGGGAGTTGGGTGGGGGTGAAGGGGCTATGGAAAAGGTCAATGGGACAAGTTTTCTAACGTTCAGAACATATTTGGTGTGTGTGTGTGTTTGGTGTATTTTGTGTTGTGTGTGGAAATATGTATATCTATTTATGGCATTGTCCACAACAACTTTCCCACTATTAACGCTGTACTGTAGGACAACAACTTTCCCACTATTAACGCTGTAAAACAACAACTTTCCCACTATTAACGCTGTAAAACAACAACTTTCCCACTATTAACGCTGTAGGACAACAACTTTCCCACTATTAACGCTGTAAAACAACAACTTTCCCACTATTAACGCTGTAGGACAACAACTTTCCCACTATTAACGCTGTACTGTAGAACAACAACTTTCCCACTATTAACGCTGTACTGTAAAACAACAACTTTCCCACTTTTAACGCTGTAAAACAACAAC
>NC_074670.1:71899356-72086856 GCF_029448725.1 Salvelinus fontinalis
GAGGCTAGCCTGGTCTAGATCTGTATCATACTGTATGTGAAGGCTAGCCTGGTCTAGACCTGTATCATACTGTATGTGAAGGCTAGCCTGGTCTAGACCTGTATCATACTGTATGTGGAGGCTAGCTTGGTCTAGACCTGTATCATACTGTATGTGAAGGCTAGCCTGGTCTAGACCTGTATCATACTGTATGTGAAGGCTAGCCTGGTCTAGACCTGTATCATACTGTATGTGGAGGCTAGCCTGGTCTAGACCTGTATCATACTGTATGTGAAGGCTAGCCTGGTCTAGACCTGTATCATACTGTATGTGGAGGCTAGCTTGGTCTAGACCTGTATCATACTGTATGTGAAGGCTAGCCTGGTCTAGACCTGTATCATACTGTATGTGAAGGCTAGCCTGGTCTAGACCTGTATCATACTGTATGTGGAGGCTAGCCTGGTCTAGACCTGTATCATACTGTATGTGGAGGCTAGCCTGGTCTAGACCTGTATCATACTGTATGTGGAGGCTAGCCTGGTCTAGACCTGTATCATACTGTATGTGGAGGCTAGCCTGGTCTAGACCTGTATCATACTGTATGTGGAGGCTAGCCTGGTCTAGACCTGTATCATACTGTATGTGAAGGCTAGCCTGGTCTAGACCTGTATCATACTGTATGTGAAGGCTAGCCTGGTCTAGACCTGTATCATACTGTATGTGAAGGCTAGCCTGGTCTAGACCTGCATCATACTGTATGTGGAGGCTATCTTGGTCTAGACCTGTATCATACTGTATGTGAAGGCTAGCCTGGTCTAGACCTGTATCATACTGTATGTGAAGGCTAGCCTGGTCTAGACCTGTATCATACTGTATGTGGAGGCTAGCCTGGTCTAGACCTGTATCTTACTGTATGTGAAGGCTAGCCTGGTCTAGACCTGTATCATAATGTATGTGGAGGCTAGCCTGGTCTAGACCTGTATCATGAATAATGATGAGTGACAAAGTTAGGTTAGCAGGGAAGGTTAGCATTTTCGGGGGGGGGGGGGGGGGGGGGCTCTGTTACTTTCTCCCTCATCATTAATCATGATTCCTTCAGGATAATCTGGGATCATGGTTCCATCCACATTAATGTAGGGGTGTTGAGAAACATTCTATTCTTATTTACAATAAAAGTGACTCCAAAATGACACAATACAATATGTACCATTCATTTCTATTGGGCACAAAATAATCTGATACAAAACAAACAGCAAATGCATCCAACAAACTTCTAAAGTCCAAAGTTTGATATAGTCATTACATGCTATGAATATGGGACCAAATATTTCACTTTTTACTACTTTAGTACACATAACACATATGTAATTTCTAAACAGTTCACCCGATATGAATGAAAATATCCTCAAATTAAAGCTGACACTTTAACCTCAAATCCAAAGTGCAGGAGTGCAGAGCCAAAACAACAAAACACGTGTCAGTGTCCCACTACTTCTGGACCCCACTGTGGGTTGACTGGTGAGCTTAATGTCGCTCATTTCAGTGGTTTCAGAGTCCCGCAATAAGAGCTAAGATGCTAATATTAATGTAAACTCTACACAGTTGTGTTCGGTGAGTGTCACTGAGTAGGCTGATGCCCCGTTTCATGTACAGTGCATAGAAGTATACCCACAACGCAATTCTGATTTCAATTACATCCACAGTGCGATTTCAACAGATTTTACATTTTTGGGGGTCAAATGAACTAATAATTGTCTTTTATTGGATTTATATAGCAACATTTCCAACCTGGTTTAGCATTATCCAGTACATTTGTGGCATGATTCCACTATTTTATTTAGTTTGCATCAATTTCAATGGGGGATTTTTATTTTGAAGGCAAACCTCTGATTCCACTATAGTTTCTTCTATTTTTATTAACAACAAATATAACAAAACATACAGTCATACTTTACAACACAGTATACAAACAAAATACCAACTTTATACACAGGTATACACATTTAAACAAAAAATACGTAAGGCTTCACAGGCATTTAGGGTTCGCTTTACATTTGTTTTATTTATGGAGCATTTAAAAGTAATTTTTAAGTTCAATTTGAAAAAGTAAGAATCTTGGCTTTTCTTTAGCCCACTTACAGTTATGTATAAAATATTTACAAATCATAATAAAGACTGAATAAATGACTTATACTTTCATTTTCAATTTGAAAAAACACACTTTCATCGACATACATTTAAAACCTTGATATATCCTGGTTAACTGGATAAATTAAGGGAATCATTTTAAAAGACACCACGGACTTTGTTAGTGACACAAATACTTTATGTAGAATTCCAGTATACTTTGCAGGAGGAAAAGCAGGCTTGATACTGTATCATCCTAATATAATTATAAGGGTACTTTTTATCCTTGATGCGCACACACCATCTAATAGGATGATAAAACTGAATTCTTCATTCCTCTCAAACATCATTTCCCTGTACAAGTCTTATAAAGTGCTGTATGTCTTTAAGTGTTGCGTGGGGAACATCCAATACTGTTGCAGTATACACTTGAGTGTACAAAACAATATTGAGTTGATCCGCCCACCCACGATTTCTAAATGTATTAAATATTGTTTCCTCTTACCCATCTGCACACAATACCTCATACTGACAAGGTGAAAACATGTTTTTACAAATGTTTACAAATATATTGAAAATTAAATAAACACATTATATATACAAAAGTATGTGGACACCCCTTCAAATTAGTGGGCTCGCCTATTTCAGCCACAACCGTTGCTGACAGGTGTATAAAAATCGAGTACACAGCCATGCAATCTGCATTGACAAACATTGGCAGTAGAATGACCGTACTGAAGAGCTCAGTGACTTTGAACGTGGCACCGTCATAGGATGCCACCTTTCCAACAAGTCAGTTTGTCAAATTTCTGCCCTGGTAGAGCTGCCCCGGTCAACTGTAAGTGTTGTTATTGTGAAGCGGAAACGTTTAGGAGCAACAACGGCTCAGCCGGGAAATGGTAGGCCACAAGCTCACAGAAGAGGGATCGCTGAATGCTGAAGCGCATAGCATGTAAAAAATAATCTGTGGAAATCCTTCCTAGAAGAGTGGAGGCTGTTATAGCAGCAAGGGGGGGACAAACTCCATATTAATGCACATGATTTTGGAATTAGATGTTCAACGAGCAGGTGTCCACATACACTACATGATCAAAAATATCAAATTTACACAAGTATTCACACCCCTGAAACAAAGATGTTAGAATCACCTGTTACAGCGATTACAGCTGTGAGTCTTTCTGGGTAAGTCTCTAAAGCTTTGTACACCTGGATTGTACAATATTTGCAAATTATTATTTTAAAAATTCTTCAAGCGCTGTCAAGTTGGTTGTTGATCATTGCTAGACAGCCATGTTCAAGTCTTGCCATAGAGTGGCCTAGTTACAGTCAGAACTCAGCCACTCAGGAAGATTCAATATAGTCTTGGTAAGCAACTTCAGTGTTTATTTGGCCTTGTGTTTTAGGTTATTGTCCTGCTGAAAAGTGAATTTGTCTCCCAGTGTCTGTTGGAAAGCAGACTAAAACCAAGGTTTCCTCTAGGATTTTGACTGTGCTTTGCTCTATTCCATTTCTTTTTATCCTAAAAAACTTCCTAGTCATTGCCAATGACAAGCATACCCATAACATGATGCAGCCACCACCATGCTTGAAAATATGAAGAGCTGTACTCAGTGATGTGTTTTGTTGGACTTGCCCCAAACATAGTGTTTTTATTTAGGACATTTAGGACATTGTTTCTTTGCAGTTTTATTTTAGGGCCTTATTGTAAACAGGATGAATGTTTTTGTATTTGTATTCTGTACAGGCTTCCTTCTTTTCAGTCTTTCAATTAGGTTAGTATTGTGGAGTAACTACAACTTTCTAGTTTTGTCCTATCACAGCGATTAAACTCTGTGACAAGGTGAAATCCCTGAGTGGTTTCCTTCCTCTCCGGCAACTGAGATAGGAAGGACGCCTGTATCTTTGTAGTGACTGGGTGTATTGATACACCATCCAAAGTGTAATTAATAACTTCACCATGCTTAAAGGGATATTCAATTTCTGCTTTTTTTTTAACCCATCTACCAATAGGTGCCCTTCTTTGCGAGGCATTGGAAAACCTCCCTGGTCTTTGTGGTTGAATCTGTGTTAGAAAATCATTGCTAAACTGAGGAAACTTACAGATAATGAATGTGTGGGGTACAGAGGTAGTCATTCAAAAATCCTGTTAAACACTATTATTGCACACAGAAGGTTTTTACACCTGAACGTATTTAGGCTTGCCATAACAAGGGGTTGAATACTTATTGACTAAAGACTTAACAGCATTTCATTTTTTACCAAAAAAACATAATTCCACTTTGACATTTTTGGGTGTTGTGTGTAGGCCAGTGCCCCAAAAAATCTAATTTGAATAGATTTTTTTATTCAGGTTTGTGAAAAAAAATCAAGGGGTGTGAATACTTTCTGAATAATAAAGACAAGATAAAAAAACAAATGTTTGTTTTTCCAGAAGTGGTTTGACAACAGCATTATCAACAATTATTAAATAACTATGTACAACTATACAACTATCCAGACTTCATGAGAACACACAATGTTCCAATCACTCCTGAGGAGTTTCAAATCGTTGTTGGTGCTGTTCCTAGAGGTGCTGTCCCTAGGGGTGCTGTCCCTAGAGGTGCTGTCCCTAGAGGTGCTGTCCCTAGAGGTGCTGTCCCTAGAGGTGCTGTCCCTAGGGGTGCTGTACCTAGGGGTGCTGTCCCTAGGGGTGCTGTACCTAGAGGTGCTGTAACTAGAGGTGCTGTCCCTAGAGGTGCTGTCCCTAGAGGTGCTGTCTTTAGAGGTGCTGTCCCTAGGGGTGATGTTCCTCTTCTAGGACAATATAGCAGTTCTTCCTTCAAAATAAAAATAAAAATAAAAAGTGCAACTTTTGAGGAATTTGTAGCCTCAATTCAGCATGAAGGAATTTACATTTCTTTATACTTCAAATGTGTTACTATTACTTCTGCTAGAATGTACTGGAATGCAGCCCTGGGACAAGTTTTTGTTGTTGTCTGGCAAATACTGTATATCTAATACGGTGAAAGAAGCATCATACAAACTCATTCACAGGGTACCCGGTAAAGACCTTTACAGCACACAGATTTCAAATTGTTATTGATGACAACTGTGTGTCGTGGGTTGACCCAGAAACGGACTGCTCTCATGTCAGAAGATTTTGGTTTGATTTAGAATCCTTTAAGGGAAAGCACTTTTAATGTTTATTTGGAAACTGAAATTGTTTTATTATGACGCAACTGATATGCCCCCGATTTAATTTTATTTTTCAATTTGCTTATTTTTCTTGGAAGATTCTTTATTGGCTCAGAACAAACCACTCTTTCATTTGTTTAAGATCGTTAGGTTTATGTACTTTGGTCTGTATACATTTCTGTTTTTGTATTTTTGTATTATTGTTCATCTTATCTTCAGTCTGGTAATAGGAGGGTAGCTGAGTCTGGCTGGCCTCATATCTTTCACCTCCAGATAATCTGTGTATCCACTGTAGCCCTGAACCAGAACCAGTACTGGACACTGTCCACTGGGTTGTGCTTCCAGTTCACCTGGGTGTCTTCAGAACCCTTCTAGGTGCTGCCAGGTGAGATCAGGTTCTGCACGGGGAACGTATGAATACTGCATGAACGGTGACTCAACTGTATAAGCATCTGCAATGTCGTGTTTATGACAGTATGATGCTGTTATAACATACAGTTCAAATAAAGAGTTAGCTACCAAATATCCTTATTATACATCTATGTAATAAAAAGCCAAAACCGCTACCCTGAACTGATCCATCATCAGTGTTGACTTTACTTCATTTGGAAAGAATGAGAGCACTTTCCTTTTTAGGGAAAAAACATCTTGTTCCCCCACTAATTGGAGCCATATGTTGGGTAATACATCCTAAACATTATTCCATGACTCTATAGTAAGCTGCTGCTACAGCCTGCTCCAGAGGACACCCAGGGCTTCATGTTCACGTGCTAAACTTCTGTTTAGATGGGTGGCGTGGACTATGTGTGAGTGAGTGAGTGAGTGAGTGAGAGGTGGCGTAGACTAGTGTGTGAGTGAGGGATGGCGTGGTCTAGTGTGAGAGAGAGAGAGAGGGGTGGCGTGGTCTAGTGTGAGAGAGAGGGTTGGCGTGTTCTAGTGTGAGAGAGAGGGGTGGCGTGGTCTAGTGTGAGGGGTGGCGTGGTCTAGTGTGAGAGAGAGGGGTGGCGTGGTCTAGTGTGAGAGAGAGGGGTGGCGTGGTCTAGTGTGAGAGAGAGGGTTGGCGTGTTCTAGTGTGAGAGAGAGGGGTGGCGTGGTCTAGTGTGAGGGGTGGCGTGGTCTAGTGTGAGAGAGAGGGGTGGCGTGGTCTAGTGTGAGAGAGAGGGGTGGCGTGGTCAAGTGTGAGAGAGAGGGGTGGCGTGGTCTAGTGTGAGAGAGAGGGGTGGCGTGGTCTAGTGTGAGGGGTGGCGTGGTCTAGTGTGAGAGAAAGAGGGATGGCGTGGTCTAGTGTGAGAGAGAGAGAGGGGTGGCGTGGTCAAGTGTGTGAGAGAGAGAGGGATGGCGTGGTCTAGTGTGTGAGAGAGAGAGAGGGGTGGCGTGGTCTAGTGTGTGAGAGAGAGAGGGGTGGCGTGGTCTAGTGTGAGTGAGAGAGAGAGAAGGTTGGCGTGGTCTAGTGTGAGAGAGCGGGGTGGAGTGGTCTAGTGTGAGAGAGAGGGTTGGAATGGTCTAGTGTGAGAGAGAGAGAGGGGTGGCGTGGTCTAGTGTGAGAGAGAGAGAGGGGTGGCGTGGTCTAGTGTGAGAGAGAGGGGTGGCGTGGTCTAGTGTGAGAGAGAGGGTTGGCGTGGTCTAGTGTGAGAGAGAGAGAGGGTTGGCGTGGTCTAGTGTGAGAGAGAGAGAGGGTTGGCGTGGTCTAGTGTGAGAGAGAGAGAGGGTTGGCGTGGTCTAGTGTGAGAGAGAGAGAGGGTTGGCGTGGTCTAGTGTGAGAGAGAGAGAGGGGTGGCGTGGTCTAGTGTGAGAGAGAGGGTTGGCGTGGTCTAGTGTGAGAGAGAGAGAGGGGTGGCGTGGTCTAGTGTGAGAGAGAGAGAGGGGTGGCGTGGTCTAGTGTGAGAGAGAGAGGGGTGGCGTGGTCTAGTGTGAGAGAGAGAGAGGGGTGGCGTGGTCTAGTGTGAGAGAGAGGGGTGGCGTGGTCTAGTGTGAGAGAGAGGGGTGGCGTGGTCTAGTGTGAGGGGTGGCGTGGTCTAGTGTGAGAGAGAGAGAGGGGTGGCGTGGTCTAGTGTGAGAGAGAGAAGGGTGGCGTGGTCTAGTGTGAGAGAGAGTGAGGGGTGGTGTGGTCTAGTGTGAGAGAGAGTGAGGGGTGGTGTGGTCTAGTGTGAGAGAGAGGGGTGGCGTGGTCTAGTGTGAGAGAGAGAGAGAGGGGTGGCGTGGTCTAGTGTGAGAGAGAGAAGGGTGGCGTGGTCTAGTGTGAGAGAGAGAAGGGTGGCGTGGTCTAGTGTGAGAGAGAGAGAGGGGTGGCGTGGTCTAGTGTGAGAGAGAGAGAGGGGTGGCGTGGTCTAGTGTGAGAGAGAGGGTTGGCATGTTCTAGTGTGAGGGGTGGCGTGGTCTAGTGTGAGAGAGAGAGAGAGGGGTGGCGCGGTCTAGTGTGAGAGAGAGGGGTGGCGCGGTCTAGTGTGAGAGAGAGAGGGGGGTGGCGTGGTCTAGTGAGAGAGAGAGGGTTGGCGTGTTCTAGTGTGAGAGAGAGAGAGGGTTGGCGTGTTCTAGTGTGAGAGAGAGAGAGGGGTGGCGTGGTCTAGTGTGAGAGAGAGGGTTGGCGTGTTCTAGTGTGAGGGGTGGCGTGGTCTAGTGTGAGAGAGAGAAGGGTGGTGTGGTCTAGTGTGAGAGAGAGAAGGGTGGTGTGGTCTAGTGAGAGAGAGAGGGTTGGCGTGGTCTAGTGTGAGAGAGAGGGTTGGCGTGGTCTAGTGTGAGAGAGAGAGAGGGGTGGCGTGGTCTAGTGTGAGAGAGAGGGTTGGCGTGTTCTAGTGTGAGGGGTGGTGTGGTCTAGTGTGAGAGAGGGGTGGCATGGTCTAGTGTGAGAGAGGGGTGGCATGGTCTAGTGTGAGAGAGAGGGTTGGCGTGGTCTAGAGTGAGAGAGAGGGTTGGCGTGGTCTAGTGTGAGAGAGAGGGGTGGCGTGGTCTAGTGTGAGAGAGAGAAGGGTGGCGTGGTCTAGTGTGAGAGAGAGAGGGTTGGCGTGGTCTAGTGTGAGAGAGAGAGAGGGGTGGCGTGGTCTAGTGTGAGAGAGAGGGTTGGCGTGGTCTAGTGTGAGAGAGAGGGGTGGCGTGGTCTAGTGTGAGAGAGAGGGTTGGCGTGGTCTAGTGTGAGAGAGAGGGTTGGCGTGGTCTAGTGTGAGAGAGAGAGGGTTGGCGTGGTCTAGTGTGAGAGAGAGAGAGGGGTGGCGTGGTCTAGTGTGAGAGAGAGAGAGGGGTGGCGTGGTCTAGTGTGAGAGAGAGGGGTGGCGTGGTCTAGTGTGAGAGAGAGGGGTGGCGTGGTCTAGTGTGAGAGAGAGGGGTGGCGTGGTCAAGTGTGAGAGAGAGGGGTGGCGTGGTCTAGTGTGAGAGAGAGGGGTGGCGTGGTCTAGTGTGAGAGAGAGGGGTGGCGTGGTCTAGTGTGAGAGAGAGGGGTGGCGTGGTCTAGTGTGAGAGAGAGGGGTGGCGTGGTCTAGTGTGAGAGAGAGGGGTGGCGTGGTCTAGTGTGAGAGAGAGAAAGGTGGCGTGGTCTAGTGTGAGAGAGAGGGTTGGCGTGGTCTAGTGTGAGAGAGAGGGTTGGCGTGGTCTAGTGTGAGAGAGAGGGGTGGCGTGGTCTAGTGTGAGAGAGAGAGAGGGGTGGCGTGGTCTAGTGTGAGAGAGAGAAGGGTGGCGTGGTCTAGTGTGAGAGAGAGAAGGGTGGCGTGGTCTAGTGTGAGAGAGAGGGGTGGCGTGGTCTAGTGTGAGAGAGAGGGTTGGCGTGGTCTAGTGTGTGAGAGAGAGAGGGGTTGCGTGGCCTAGTGTGAGAGAGAGAAGGGTGGCGTGGTCTAGTGTGAGAGAGAGGGTTGGCGTGGTCTAGTGTGAGAGAGAGGGGTGGCGTGGTCTAGTGTGAGAGAGAGAAGGGTGGCGTGGTCTAGTGTGAGAGAGAGAGAGGGGTGGCGTGGTCTAGTGTGAGAGAGAGAAGGGTGGCGTGGTCTAGTGTGAGAGAGAGGGTTGGTGTGGTCTAGTGTGAGAGAGAGGAGTGGCGTGGTCTAGTGTGAGAGAGAGAAGGGTGGCGTGGTCTAGTGTGAGAGAGAGAGAGGGGTGGCGTGGTCTAGTGTGAGAGAGAGAAGGGTGGCGTGGTCTAGTGTGAGGGGTGGCGTGGTCTAGTGTGAGAGAGAGAGAGGGGTGGCGTGGTCTAGTGTGAGAGAGAGAGAGGGGTGGCGTGGTCTAGTGAGAGAGAGAGAGAGGGGTGGCGTGGTCTAGTGTGAGAGAGAGAGAGGGGTGGCGTGGTCTAGTGTGAGAGAGAGGGGTGGCGTGGTCTAGTGTGAGAGAGAGAGAGGGGTGGCGTGGTCTAGTGTGAGAGAGAGAGAGGGGTGGCGTGGTCTAGTGTGAGAGAGAGAGAGGGTTGGCGTGGTCTAGTGTGAGAGAGAGGGGTGGCGTGGTCTAGTGTGAGAGAGAGGGTTGGCGTGGTCTAGTGTGAGAGAGAGGGTTGGCGTGGTCTAGTGTGAGAGAGAGAGGGTTGGCGTGGTCTAGTGTGAGAGAGAGAGAGGGGTGGCGTGGTCTAGTGTGAGAGAGAGAGAGGGGTGGCGTGGTCTAGTGTGAGAGAGAGAGAGGGGTGGCGTGGTCTAGTGTGAGAGAGAGGGGTGGCGTGGTCTAGTGTGAGAGAGAGGGGTGGCGTGGTCAAGTGTGAGAGAGAGGGGTGGCGTGGTCTAGTGTGAGAGAGAGGGGTGGCGTGGTCTAGTGTGAGAGAGAGGGGTGGCGTGGTCTAGTGTGAGAGAGAGGGGTGGCGTGGTCTAGTGTGAGAGAGAGGGGTGGCGTGGTCTAGTGTGAGAGAGAGGGGTGGCGTGGTCTAGTGTGAGAGAGAGAAAGGTGGCGTGGTCTAGTGTGAGAGAGAGGGTTGGCGTGGTCTAGTGTGAGAGAGAGGGTTGGCGTGGTCTAGTGTGAGAGAGAGGGGTGGCGTGGTCTAGTGTGAGAGAGAGAGAGGGGTGGCGTGGTCTAGTGTGAGAGAGAGAAGGGTGGCGTGGTCTAGTGTGAGAGAGAGAAGGGTGGCGTGGTCTAGTGTGAGAGAGAGGGGTGGCGTGGTCTAGTGTGAGAGAGAGGGTTGGCGTGGTCTAGTGTGTGAGAGAGAGAGGGGTTGCGTGGCCTAGTGTGAGAGAGAGAAGGGTGGCGTGGTCTAGTGTGAGAGAGAGGGTTGGCGTGGTCTAGTGTGAGAGAGAGGGGTGGCGTGGTCTAGTGTGAGAGAGAGAAGGGTGGCGTGGTCTAGTGTGAGAGAGAGAGAGGGGTGGCGTGGTCTAGTGTGAGAGAGAGAAGGGTGGCGTGGTCTAGTGTGAGAGAGAGGGTTGGTGTGGTCTAGTGTGAGAGAGAGGAGTGGCGTGGTCTAGTGTGAGAGAGAGAAGGGTGGCGTGGTCTAGTGTGAGAGAGAGAGAGGGGTGGCGTGGTCTAGTGTGAGAGAGAGAAGGGTGGCGTGGTCTAGTGTGAGGGGTGGCGTGGTCTAGTGTGAGAGAGAGAGAGGGGTGGCGTGGTCTAGTGTGAGAGAGAGAGAGGGGTGGCGTGGTCTAGTGAGAGAGAGAGAGAGGGGTGGCGTGGTCTAGTGTGAGAGAGAGAGAGGGGTGGCGTGGTCTAGTGTGAGAGAGAGAGAGGCGTGGCGTGGTCTAGTGTGAGAGAGAGAGAGGGGTGGCGTGGTCTAGTGTGAGAGAGAGAGGGGTGGCGTGGTCTAGTGTGAGAGAGAGGGGTGGCGTGGTCTAGTGTGAGAGAGAGGGGTGGCGTGGTCTAGTGTGAGAGAGAGGGGTGGCGTGGTCAAGTGTGAGAGAGAGGGGTGGCGTGGTCTAGTGTGAGAAAGAGGGGTGGCGTGGTCTAGTGTGAGAGAGAGGGGTGGCGTGGTCAAGTGTGAGAGAGAGGGGTGGCGTGGTCTAGTGTGAGAGAGAGGGGTGGCGTGGTCAAGTGTGAGAGAGAGGGTTGGCGTGGTCTAGTGTGAGAGAGAGAGAGGGGTGGCGTGGTCTAGTGTGAGAGAGAGGGGTGGCGTGGTCAAGTGTGAGAGAGAGAGAGGGGTGGTGTGGTCTAGTGTGAGAGAGAGGGGTGGCGTGGTCTAGTGTGAGAGAGAGGGGTGGCGTGGTCAAGTGTGAGAGAGAGGGGTGGCGTGGTCTAGTGTGAGAGAGAGGGGGTGGCGTGGTCAAGTGTGAGAGAGAGGGGTGGCGTGGTCTAGTGTGAGAGAGAGAAGGGTGGCGTGGTCTAGTGTGAGAGAGAGAGAGGGGTGGCGTGGTCTAGTGTGAGAGAGAGGGTTGGCGTGGTCTAGTGTGAGAGAGAGGGGTGGCGTGGTCTAGTGTGAGAGAGAGGGGTGGCGTGGTCAAGTGTGAGAGAGAGAGAGGGGTGGCGTGGTCTAGTGTGAGAGAGAGGGGTGGCGTGGTCTAGTGTGAGAGAGAGGGGTGGCGTGGTCTAGTGTGAGAGAGAGGGGTGGCGTGGTCAAGTGTGAGAGAGAGGGGTGGCGTGGTCTAGTGTGAGAGAGAGGGGTGGCGTGGTCTAGTGTGAGAGAGAGGGGTGGTGTAGTCTAGTGTGAGAGAGAGAGAGGGGTGGCGTGGTCTAGTGTGAGAGAGAGAGAGGGGTGGCGTGGTCAAGTGTGAGAGAGAGAGAGGGGTGGCGTGGTCTAGTGTGAGAGAGAGAGAGGGGTGGCGTGGTCTAGTGTGAGAGAGAGGGGTGGCGTGGTCTAGTGTGAGAGAGAGGGGTGGCGTGGTCTAGTGTGAGGGGTGGCGTGGTCTAGTGTGAGAGAGAGAGAGGGGTGGCGTGGTCTAGTGTGAGAGAGAGAAGGGTGGCGTGGTCTAGTGTGAGAGAGAGTGAGGGGTGGTGTGGTCTAGTGTGAGAGAGAGTGAGGGGTGGTGTGGTCTAGTGTGAGAGAGAGGGGTGGCGTGGTCTAGTGTGAGAGAGAGAGGGGTGGCGTGGTCTAGTGTGAGAGAGAGAAGGGTGGCGTGGTCTAGTGTGAGAGAGAGAAGGGTGGCGTGGTCTAGTGTGAGAGAGAGAAGGGTGGCGTGGTCTAGTGTGAGAGAGAGAGAGGGGTGGCGTGGTCTAGTGTGAGAGAGAGAGAGGGGTGGCATGGTCTAGTGTGAGAGAGAGGGTTGGCGTGTTCTAGTGTGAGGGGTGGCGTGGTCTAGTGTGAGAGAGAGAGAGAGAGAGGGGTGGCGCGGTCTAGTGTGAGAGAGAGGGGTGGCGCGGTCTAGTGTGAGAGAGAGAGGGGGGTGGCGTGGTCTAGTGAGAGAGAGAGAAGGGTTGGCGTGTTCTAGTGTGAGAGAGAGAGAGAGGGTTGGCGTGTTCTAGTGTGAGAGAGAGAGAGGGGTGGCGTGGTCTAGTGTGAGAGAGAGGGTTGGCGTGTTCTAGTGTGAGAGAGAGAAGGGTGGTGTGGTCTAGTGTGAGAGAGAGAAGGGTGGTGTGGTCTAGTGAGAGAGAGAGGGTTGGCGTGGTCTAGTGTGAGAGAGAGGGTTGGCGTGGTCTAGTGTGAGAGAGAGAGAGGGGTGGCGTGGTCTAGTGTGAGAGAGAGGGTTGGCGTGTTCTAGTGTGAGGGGTGGTGTGGTCTAGTGTGAGAGAGAGAGGGGTGGCATGGTCTAGTGTGAGAGAGAGGGTTGGCGTGGTCTAGAGTGAGAGAGAGGGTTGGCGTGGTCTAGTGTGAGAGAGAGGGGTGGCGTGGTCTAGTGTGAGAGAGAGAAGGGTGGCGTGGTCTAGTGTGAGAGAGAGAGGGTTGGCGTGGTCTAGTGTGAGAGAGAGAGAGGGGTGGCGTGGTCTAGTGTGAGAGAGAGGGTTGGCGTGGTCTAGTGTGAGAGAGAGGGGTGGCGTGGTCTAGTGTGAGAGAGAGGGTTGGCGTGGTCTAGTGTGAGAGAGAGGGTTGGCGTGGTCTAGTGTGAGAGAGAGAGGGTTGGCGTGGTCTAGTGTGAGAGAGAGAGAGGGGTGGCGTGGTCTAGTGTGAGAGAGAGAGAGGGGTGGCGTGGTCTAGTGTGAGAGAGAGGGGTGGCGTGGTCTAGTGTGAGAGAGAGGGGTGGCGTGGTCTAGTGTGAGAGAGAGGGGTGGCGTGGTCAAGTGTGAGAGAGAGGGGTGGCGTGGTCTAGTGTGAGAGAGAGGGGTGGCGTGGTCTAGTGTGAGAGAGAGGGGTGGCGTGGTCTAGTGTGAGAGAGAGGGGTGGCGTGGTCTAGTGTGAGAGAGAGGGGTGGCGTGGTCTAGTGTGAGAGAGAGGGGTGGCGTGGTCTAGTGTGAGAGAGAGGGGTGGCGTGGTCTAGTGTGAGAGAGAGAAAGGTGGCGTGGTCTAGTGTGAGAGAGAGGGTTGGCGTGGTCTAGTGTGAGAGAGAGGGTTGGCGTGGTCTAGTGTGAGAGAGAGGGGTGGCGTGGTCTAGTGTGAGAGAGAGAGAGGGGTGGCGTGGTCTAGTGTGAGAGAGAGAAGGGTGGCGTGGTCTAGTGTGAGAGAGAGAAGGGTGGCGTGGTCTAGTGTGAGAGAGAGGGGTGGCGTGGTCTAGTGTGAGAGAGAGAAGGGTGGCGTGGTCTAGTGTGAGAGAGAGGGTTGGCGTGGTCTAGTGTGTGAGAGAGAGAGGGGTGGCGTGGCCTAGTGTGAGAGAGAGAAGGGTGGCGTGGTCTAGTGTGAGAGAGAGGGTTGGCGTGGTCTAGTGTGAGAGAGGGGTGGCGTGGTCTAGTGTGAGAGAGAGAAGGGTGGCGTGGTCTAGTGTGAGAGAGAGAGAGGGGTGGCGTGGTCTAGTGTGAGAGAGAGAAGGGTGGCGTGGTCTAGTGTGAGAGAGAGGGTTGGTGTGGTCTAGTGTGAGAGAGAGGAGTGGCGTGGTCTAGTGTGAGAGAGAGAAGGGTGGCGTGGTCTAGTGTGAGAGAGAGAGAGGGGTGGCGTGGTCTAGTGTGAGAGAGAGAAGGGTGGCGTGGTCTAGTGTGAGGGGTGGCGTGGTCTAGTGTGAGAGAGAGAGAGGGGTGGCGTGGTCTAGTGAGAGAGAGAGAGAGGGGTGGCGTGGTCTAGTGTGAGAGAGAGAGAGGGGTGGCGTGGTCTAGTGTGAGAGAGAGAGAGGGGTGGCGTGGTCTAGTGTGAGAGAGAGAAGGGTGGCGCGGTCTAGTGTGAGAGAGAGAGAGGGGTGGCGTGGTCTAGTGTGAGAGAGAGAGGGGTGGCGTGGTCTAGTGTGAGAGAGAGAGAGAGGGGTGGCGTGGTCTAGTGTGAGAGAGAGGGGTGGCGTGGTCTAGTGTGAGAGAGAGAGAGGGGTGGCGTGTTCTAATGTGAGGGGTGGCGTGGTCTAGTGTGAGAGAGAGAGGGGTGGCGTGGTCTAGTGTGAGAGAAAGAGGGGTGGCGTGGTCTAGTGTGAGAGAGAGGGGTGGCGTGGTCAAGTGTGAGAGAGAGGGGTGGCGTGTTCTAATGTGAGGGGTGGTGTGGTCTAGTGTGAGAGAGAGAGGGGTGGCGTGGTCTAGTGTGAGAGAAAGAGGGGTGGCGTGGTCTAGTGTGAGAGAGAGAGAGGGGTGGCGTGGTCTAGTGTGAGAGAGAGAGGGGTGGTGTGGTCTAGTGTGAGAGAGAGGGGTGGCGTGGTCAAGTGTGAGAGAGAGGGGTGGCGTGGTCAAGTGTGAGAGAGAGAGAGGGGTGGTGTGGTCTAGTGTGAGAGAGAGGGGTGGCGTGGTCTAGTGTGAGGGGTGGTGTGGTCTAGTGTGAGAGAGAGGGGTGGCGTGGTCAAGTGTGAGAGAGAGGGGTGGCGTGGTCTAGTGTGAGAGAGAGAGAGGGGTGGCGTGGTCTAGTGTGAGAGAGAGAGAGGGGTGGCGTGGTCTAGTGTGAGAGAGAGGGGTGGCGTGGTCTAGTGTGAGAGAGAGGGGTGGCGTGGTCAAGTGTGAGAGAGAGGGGTGGCGTGGTCTAGTGTGAGAGAGAGGGGTGGCGTGGTCTAGTGTGAGAGAGAGGGGTGGCGTGGTCAAGTGTGAGAGAGAGGGGTGGCGTGGTCTAGTGTGAGAGAGAGAAGGGTGGCGTGGTCTAGTGTGAGAGAGAGAGAGGGGTGGCGTGGTCTAGTGTGAGAGAGAGGGTTGGCGTGGTCTAGTGTGAGAGAGAGGGGTGGCGTGGTCAAGTGTGAGAGAGAGAGAGGGGTGGCGTGGTCTAGTGTGAGAGAGAGGGGTGGCGTGGTCTAGTGTGAGAGAGAGGGGTGGCGTGGTCTAGTGTGAGAGAGAGGGGTGGCGTGGTCAAGTGTGAGAGAGAGGGGTGGCGTGGTCTAGTGTGAGAGAGAGGGGTGGCGTGGTCTAGTGTGAGAGAGAGAGAGGGGTGGCGTGTTCTAATGTGAGGGGTGGCGTGGTCTAGTGTGAGAGAGAGAGGGGTGGCGTGGTCTAGTGTGAGAGAAAGAGGGGTGGCGTGGTCTAGTGTGAGAGAGAGGGGTGGCGTGGTCAAGTGTGAGAGAGAGGGGTGGCGTGTTCTAATGTGAGGGGTGGTGTGGTCTAGTGTGAGAGAGAGAGGGGTGGCGTGGTCTAGTGTGAGAGAAAGAGGGGTGGCGTGGTCTAGTGTGAGAGAGAGAGAGGGGTGGCGTGGTCTAGTGTGAGAGAGAGAGGGGTGGTGTGGTCTAGTGTGAGAGAGAGGGGTGGCGTGGTCAAGTGTGAGAGAGAGGGGTGGCGTGGTCAAGTGTGAGAGAGAGAGAGGGGTGGTGTGGTCTAGTGTGAGAGAGAGGGGTGGCGTGGTCTAGTGTGAGGGGTGGTGTGGTCTAGTGTGAGAGAGAGGGGTGGCGTGGTCAAGTGTGAGAGAGAGGGGTGGCGTGGTCTAGTGTGAGAGAGAGAGAGGGGTGGCGTGGTCTAGTGTGAGAGAGAGAGAGGGGTGGCGTGGTCTAGTGTGAGAGAGAGGGGTGGCGTGGTCTAGTGTGAGAGAGAGGGGTGGCGTGGTCAAGTGTGAGAGAGAGGGGTGGCGTGGTCTAGTGTGAGAGAGAGGGGTGGCGTGGTCTAGTGTGAGAGAGAGGGGTGGCGTGGTCAAGTGTGAGAGAGAGGGGTGGCGTGGTCTAGTGTGAGAGAGAGAAGGGTGGCGTGGTCTAGTGTGAGAGAGAGAGAGGGGTGGCGTGGTCTAGTGTGAGAGAGAGGGTTGGCGTGGTCTAGTGTGAGAGAGAGGGGTGGCGTGGTCAAGTGTGAGAGAGAGAGAGGGGTGGCGTGGTCTAGTGTGAGAGAGAGGGGTGGCGTGGTCTAGTGTGAGAGAGAGGGGTGGCGTGGTCTAGTGTGAGAGAGAGGGGTGGCGTGGTCAAGTGTGAGAGAGAGGGGTGGCGTGGTCTAGTGTGAGAGAGAGGGGTGGCGTGGTCTAGTGTGAGAGAGAGAGAGGGGTGGCGTGTTCTAATGTGAGGGGTGGTGTGGTCTAGTGTGAGAGAGAGAGGGGTGGCGTGGTCTAGTGTGAGAGAAAGAACGGTGGCGTGGTCTAGTGTGAGAGAGAGAGAGGGGTGGCGTGGTCTAGTGTGAGAGAGAGAGGGGTGGTGTGGTCTAGTGTGAGAGAGAGGGGTGGCGTGGTCAAGTGTGAGAGAGAGGGGTGGCGTGGTCAAGTGTGAGAGAGAGAGAGGGGTGGTGTGGTCTAGTGTGAGAGAGAGGGGTGGCGTGGTCTAGTGTGAGGGGTGGTGTGGTCTAGTGTGAGAGAGAGGGGTGGCGTGGTCAAGTGTGAGAGAGAGGGGTGGCGTGGTCAAGTGTGAGAGAGAGAGAGGGGTGGTGTGGTCTAGTGTGAGAGAGAGGGGTGGCGTGGTCTAGTGTGAGAGAGAGGGGTGGCGTGGTCAAGTGTGAGAGAGAGGGGTGGCGTGGTCTAGTGTGAGAGAGAGGGGTGGCGTGGTCTAGTGTGAGAGAGAGGGGTGGCGTGGTCAAGTGTGAGAGAGAGGGGTGGCGTGGTCTAGTGTGAGAGAGAGAAGGGTGGCGTGGTCTAGTGTGAGAGAGAGAGAGGGGTGGCGTGGTCTAGTGTGAGAGAGAGGGTTGGTGTGGTCTAGTGTGAGAGAGAGGGGTGGCGTGGTCAAGTGTGAGAGAGAGAGAGGGGTGGCGTGGTCTAGTGTGAGAGAGAGGGGTGGCGTGGTCTAGTGTGAGAGAGAGGGGTGGCGTGGTCTAGTGTGAGAGAGAGGGGTGGCGTGGTCTAGTGTGAGAGAGAGGGGTGGCGTGGTCAAGTGTGAGAGAGAGGGGTGGCGTGGTCTAGTGTGAGAGAGAGGGGTGGCGTGGTCTAGTGTGAGAGAGAGGGGTGGCGTGGTCTAGTGTGAGAGAGAGAGAGGGGTGGCGTGTTCTAATGTGAGGGGTGTTGTGGTCTAGTGTGAGAGAGAGAGGGGTGGCGTGGTCTAGTGTGAGAGAAAGAACGGTGGCGTGGTCTAGTGTGAGAGAGAGAGAGGGGTGGCGTGGTCTAGTGTGAGAGAGAGAGGGGTGGTGTGGTCTAGTGTGAGAGAGAGGGGTGGCGTGGTCAAGTGTGAGAGAGAGGGGTGGCGTGGTCAAGTGTGAGAGAGAGAGAGGGGTGGTGTGGTCTAGTGTGAGAGAGAGGGGTGGCGTGGTCTAGTGTGAGGGGTGGTGTGGTCTAGTGTGAGAGAGAGGGGTGGCGTGGTCAAGTGTGAGAGAGAGGGGTGGCGTGGTCAAGTGTGAGAGAGAGGGGTGGCGTGGTCAAGTGTGAGAGAGAGGGGTGGAGTGGTCTAGTGTGAGAGAGAGGGGTGGCGTGGTCTAGTGTGAGAGAGAGGGGTGGCGTGGTCAAGTGTGAGAGAGAGGGGTGGAGTGGTCTAGTGTGAGAGAGAGGGGTGGCGTGGTCTAGTGTGAGAGAGAGGGGTGGCGTGGTCAAGTGTGAGAGAGAGGGGTGGCGTGGTCTAGTGTGAGAGAGAGAAGGGTGGCGTGGTCTAGTGTGAGAGAGAGAGAGGGGTGGCGTGGTCTAGTGTGAGAGAGAGGGTTGGCGTGGTCTAGTGTGAGAGAGAGGGGTGGCGTGGTCAAGTGTGAGAGAGAGGGGTGGCGTGGTCAAGTGTGAGAGAGAGAGAGGGGTGGTGTGGTCTAGTGTGAGAGAGAGGGGTGGCGTGGTCTAGTGTGAGAGAGAGGGGTGGCGTGGTCAAGTGTGAGAGAGAGGGGTGGCGTGGTCTAGTGTGAGAGAGAGGGGTGGCGTGGTCTAGTGTGAGAGAGAGGGGTGGCGTGGTCAAGTGTGAGAGAGAGGGGTGGCGTGGTCTAGTGTGAGAGAGAGGGGTGGCGTGGTCTAGTGTGAGAGAGAGAGAGGGGTGGCGTGGTCTAGTGTGAGAGAGAGAGGGGTGGTGTGGTCTAGTGTGAGAGAGAAGGGTGGCGTGGTCAAGTGTGAGAGAGAGGGGTGGCGTGGTCAAGTGTGAGAGAGAGAGAGGGGTGGTGTGGTCTAGTGTGAGAGAGAGGGGTGGCGTGGTCTAGTGTGAGAGAGAGGGGTGGCGTGGTCTAGTGTGAGAGAGAGGGGTGGCGTGGTCTAGTGTGAGAGAGAGAGAGGGGTGGCGTGTTCTAATGTGAGGGGTGGTGTGGTCTAGTGTGAGAGAGAGAGGGGTGGCGTGGTCTAGTGTGAGAGAAAGAACGGTGGCGTGGTCTAGTGTGAGAGAGAGAGAGGGGTGGCGTGGTCTAGTGTGAGAGAGAGAGGGGTGGTGTGGTCTAGTGTGAGAGAGAGGGGTGGCGTGGTCAAGTGTGAGAGAGAGGGGTGGCGTGGTCAAGTGTGAGAGAGAGAGAGGGGTGGTGTGGTCTAGTGTGAGAGAGAGGGGTGGCGTGGTCTAGTGTGAGGGGTGGTGTGGTCTAGTGTGAGAGAGAGGGGTGGCGTGGTCAAGTGTGAGAGAGAGGGGTGGCGTGGTCAAGTGTGAGAGAGAGAGAGGGGTGGTGTGGTCTAGTGTGAGAGAGAGGGGTGGCGTGGTCTAGTGTGAGAGAGAGGGGTGGCGTGGTCAAGTGTGAGAGAGAGGGGTGGAGTGGTCTAGTGTGAGAGAGAGGGGTGGCGTGGTCTAGTGTGAGAGAGAGGGGTGGCGTGGTCAAGTGTGAGAGAGAGGGGTGGCGTGGTCTAGTGTGAGAGAGAGAAGGGTGGCGTGGTCTAGTGTGAGAGAGAGAGAGGGGTGGCGTGGTCTAGTGTGAGAGAGAGGGTTGGCGTGGTCTAGTGTGAGAGAGAGGGGTGGCGTGGTCAAGTGTGAGAGAGAGGGGTGGCGTGGTCAAGTGTGAGAGAGAGAGAGGGGTGGTGTGGTCTAGTGTGAGAGAGAGGGGTGGCGTGGTCTAGTGTGAGAGAGAGGGGTGGCGTGGTCAAGTGTGAGAGAGAGGGGTGGCGTGGTCTAGTGTGAGAGAGAGGGGTGGCGTGGTCTAGTGTGAGAGAGAGGGGTGGCGTGGTCAAGTGTGAGAGAGAGAGGTCGCGTGGTCTAGTGTGAGAGAGAGGGGTGGCGTGGTCTAGTGTTAGAGAGAGAGAGGGGTGGCGTGGTCTAGTGTGAGAGAGAGAGGGGTGGTGTGGTCTAGTGTGAGAGAGAAGGGTGGCGTGGTCAAGTGTGAGAGAGAGGGGTGGCGTGGTCAAGTGTGAGAGAGAGAGAGGGGTGGTGTGGTCTAGTGTGAGAGAGAGGGGTGGCGTGGTCTAGTGTGAGGGGTGGTGTGGTCTAGTGTGAGAGAGAGGGGTGGCGTGGTCAAGTGTGAGAGAGAGGGGTGGCGTGGTCAAGTGTGAGAGAGAGAGAGGGGTGGTGTGGTCTAGTGTGAGAGAGAGGGGTGGCGTGGTCTAGTGTGAGAGAGAGGGGTGGCGTGGTCTAGTGTGAGAGAGAGGGGTGGCGTGGTCAAGTGTGAGAGAGAGGGGTGGCGTGGTCTAGTGTGAGAGAGAGGGGTGGCGTGGTCTAGTGTGAGAGAGAGGGGTGGCGTGGTCTAGTGTGAGAGAGAGAGGGGTGGCGTGTTCTAATGTGAGGGGTGGTGTGGTCTAGTGTGAGAGAGAGAGGGGTGGCGTGGTCTAGTGTGAGAGAAAGAACGGTGGCGTGGTCTAGTGTGAGAGAGAGAGAGGGGTGGCGTGGTCTAGTGTGAGAGAGAGAGGGGTGGTGTGGTCTAGTGTGAGAGAGAGGGGTGGCGTGGTCAAGTGTGAGAGAGAGGGGTGGCGTGGTCAAGTGTGAGAGAGAGAGAGGGGTGGTGTGGTCTAGTGTGAGAGAGAGGGGTGGCGTGGTCTAGTGTGAGGGGTGGTGTGGTCTAGTGTGAGAGAGAGGGGTGGCGTGGTCAAGTGTGAGAGAGAGGGGTGGCGTGGTCAAGTGTGAGAGAGAGAGAGGGGTGGTGTGGTCTAGTGTGAGAGAGAGGGGTGGCGTGGTCTAGTGTGAGAGAGAGGGGTGGCGTGGTCAAGTGTGAGAGAGAGGGGTGGCGTGGTCTAGTGTGAGAGAGAGGGGTGGCGTGGTCTAGTGTGAGAGAGAGGGGTGGCGTGGTCAAGTGTGAGAGAGAGGGGTGGCGTGGTCTAGTGTGAGAGAGAGAAGGGTGGCGTGGTCTAGTGTGAGAGAGAGAGAGGGGTGGCGTGGTCTAGTGTGAGAGAGAGGGTTGGCGTGGTCTAGTGTGAGAGAGAGGGGTGGCGTGGTCAAGTGTGAGAGAGAGGGGTGGCGTGGTCAAGTGTGAGAGAGAGAGAGGGGTGGTGTGGTCTAGTGTGAGAGAGAGGGGTGGCGTGGTCTAGTGTGAGAGAGAGGGGTGGCGTGGTCAAGTGTGAGAGAGAGGGGTGGCGTGGTCTAGTGTGAGAGAGAGGGGTGGCGTGGTCTAGTGTGAGAGAGAGGGGTGGCGTGGTCAAGTGTGAGAGAGAGGGGTGGCGTGGTCTAGTGTGAGAGAGAGGGGTGGCGTGGTCTAGTGTGAGAGAGAGGGGTGGTGTGGTCTAGTGTGAGAGAGAGAGAGGGGTGGCGTGGTCTAGTGTGAGAGAGAGAGAGGGGTGGCGTGGTCAAGTGTGAGAGAGAGAGAGGGGTGGCGTGGTCTAGTGTGAGAGAGAGAGAGGGGTGGCGTGGTCTAGTGTGAGAGAGAGAGAGGGGTGGCGTGGTCTAGTGTGAGAGAGAGAGAGGGGTGGCGTGGTCTAGTGTGAGAGAGAGGGGTGGCGTGGTCTAGTGTGAGAGAGAGAGAGGGGTGGCGTGGTCTAGTGTGAGAGAGATAGGGGTGGCGTGGTCAAGTGTGAGAGAGAGGGGTGGCGTGGTCTAGTGTGAGAGAGAGAGAGGGGTGGCGTGGTCAAGTGTGAGAGAGAGGGGTGGCGTGGTCTAGTGTGAGAGAGAGAGAGGGGTGGCGTGGTCAAGTGTGAGAGAGAGGGGTGGCGTGGTCTAGTGTGAGAGAGAGGGGTGGCGTGGTCAAGTGTGAGAGAGAGGGGTGGCGTGGTCTAGTGTGAGAGAGAGGGGTGGCGTGGTCAAGTGTGAGAGAGAGGGGTGGCGTGGTCTAGTGTGAGAGAGAGGGGTGGCGTGGTCTAGTGTGAGAGAGAGAGAGGGGTGGCGTGGTCAAGTGTGAGAGAGATGGGTGGCGTGGTCTAGTGTGAGAGAGAGGGGTGGCGTGGTCAAGTGTGAGAGAGAGGGGTGGCGTGGTCAAGTGTGAGAGAGAGAAGGGTGGCGTGGTCTAGTGTGAGAGAGAGAGAGGGGTGGCGTGGTCTAGTGTGAGAGAGAGGGGTGGCGTGGTCTAATGTGAGTGAGAGAGAGAGAGGGGTGGCGTGGTCTAGTGTGAGAGAGAGAGAGGGGTGGCGTGGTCTAGTGTGAGTGAGAGAGAGGGGTGGCGTGGTCTAGTGTGAGAGAGAGAGAGGGGTGGCGTGGTCTAGTGTGAGAGAGAGAGAGGGGTGGCGTGGTCTAGTGTGAGAGAGAGAGAGGGGTGGCGTGGTCTAGTGTGAGAGAGAGAGAGGGGTGGCGTGGTCAAGTGTGAGAGAGAGAAGGGTGGCGTGGTCTAGTGTGAGAGAGAGAGAGGGGTGGCGTGGTCTAGTGTGAGAGAGAGGGGTGGCGTGGTCTAATGTGAGTGAGAGAGAGAGAGGGGTGGCGTGGTCTAGTGTGAGAGAGAGAGAGGGGTGGCGTGGTCTAATGTGAGTGAGAGAGAGAGGGGTGGCGCGGTCTAGTGTGAGAGAGAGAGAGGGGTGGCGTGGTCTAGTGTGAGAGAGAGAAGGGTGGCGTGGTCTAGTGTGAGAGAGCGGGGTGGCGTGGTCTAGTGTGAGAGAGAGAGAGGGGTGGCGTGGTCTAGTGAGAGAGAGAGAGGGGTGGCGTGGTCTAGTGTGAGAGAGAGAGAGGGGTGGCGTGGTCTAGTGTGAGAGAGAGGGGTGGCGTGGTCTAGTGTGAGAGAGAGAGAGGGGTGGCGTGTTCTAATGTGAGGGGTGGTGTGGTCTAGTGTGAGAGAGAGAGGGGTGGCGTGGTCTAGTGTGAGAGAAAGAGGGGTGGCGTGGTCTAGTGTGAGAGAGAGAGAGGGGTGGCGTGGTCTAGTGTGAGAGAGAGAGGGGTGGTGTGGTCTAGTGTGAGAGAGAGGGGTGGCGTGGTCAAGTGTGAGAGAGAGGGGTGGCGTGGTCAAGTGTGAGAGAGAGAGAGGGGTGGTGTGGTCTAGTGTGAGAGAGAGGGGTGGCGTGGTCTAGTGTGAGGGGTGGTGTGGTCTAGTGTGAGAGAGAGGGGTGGCGTGGTCAAGTGTGAGAGAGAGGGGTGGCGTGGTCAAGTGTGAGAGAGAGAGAGGGGTGGTGTGGTCTAGTGTGAGAGAGAGGGGTGGCGTGGTCTAGTGTGAGAGAGAGGGGTGGCGTGGTCAAGTGTGAGAGAGAGGGGTGGCGTGGTCTAGTGTGAGAGAGAGGGGTGGCGTGGTCTAGTGTGAGAGAGAGGGGTGGCGTGGTCAAGTGTGAGAGAGAGGGGTGGCGTGGTCTAGTGTGAGAGAGAGAAGGGTGGCGTGGTCTAGTGTGAGAGAGAGAGAGGGGTGGCGTGGTCTAGTGTGAGAGAGAGGGTTGGCGTGGTCTAGTGTGAGAGAGAGGGGTGGCGTGGTCAAGTGTGAGAGAGAGAGAGGGGTGGCGTGGTCTAGTGTGAGAGAGAGAGGGGTGGCGTGGTCTAGTGTGAGAGAAAGAGGGGTGGCGTGGTCTAGTGTGAGAGAGAGAGAGGGGTGGCGTGGTCTAGTGTGAGAGAGAGGGGTGGCGTGGTCTAGTGTGAGAGAGAGGGGTGGCGTGGTCAAGTGTGAGAGAGAGGGGTGGCGTGGTCTAGTGTGAGAGAGAGGGGTGGCGTGGTCTAGTGTGAGAGAGAGGGGTGGTGTGGTCTAGTGTGAGAGAGAGAGAGGGGTGGCGTGGTCTAGTGTGAGAGAGAGAGAGGGGTGGCGTGGTCAAGTGTGAGAGAGAGGTGTGGCGTGGTCAAGTGTGAGAGAGAGAGGGATGGCGTGGTCTAGTGTGAGAGAGAGGGGTGGCGTGGTCTAGTGTGAGAGAGAGAGAGGGGTGGCGTGGTCTAGTGTGAGAGAGATAGGGGTGGCGTGGTCAAGTGTGAGAGAGAGGGGTGGCGTGGTCTAGTGTGAGAGAGAGAGAGGGGTGGCGTGGTCAAGTGTGAGAGAGAGGGGTGGCGTGGTCTAGTGTGAGAGAGAGAGGGGTGGCGTGGTCAAGTGTGAGAGAGGGGTGGCGTGGTCTAGTGTGAGAGAGAGGGGTGGCGTGGTCAAGTGTGAGAGAGAGGGGTGGCGTGGTCTAGTGTGAGAGAGAGGGGTGGCGTGGTCAAGTGTGAGAGAGAGGGGTGGCGTGGTCTAGTGTGAGAGAGAGGGGTGGCGTGGTCTAGTGTGAGAGAGTGAGAGGGGTGGCGTGGTCAAGTGTGAGAGAGAGGGGTGGCGTGGTCTAGTGTGAGAGAGAGGGGTGGCGTGGTCAAGTGTGAGAGAGAGAGAGGGGTGGCGTGGTCTAGTGTGAGAGAGAGAGAGGGGTGGCGTGGTCTAGTGTGAGAGAGAGAGAGGGGTGGCGTGGTCTAGTGTGAGAGAGAGAGAGGGGTGGCGTGGTCAAGTGTGAGAGAGAGAAGGGTGGCGTGGTCTAGTGTGAGAGAGAGAGAGGGGTGGCGTGGTCTAGTGTGAGAGAGAGGGGTGGCGTGGTCTAATGTGAGTGAGAGAGAGAGAGGGGTGGCGTGGTCTAGTGTGAGAGAGAGAGAGGGGTGGCGTGGTCTAATGTGAGTGAGAGAGAGAGGGGTGGCGCGGTCTAGTGTGAGAGAGAGAGAGGGGTGGCGTGGTCTAGTGTGAGAGAGAGAAGGGTGGCGTGGTCTAGTGTGAGAGAGCGGGGTGGCGTGGTCTAGTGTGAGAGAGAGAGAGGGGTGGCGTGGTCTAGTGAGAGAGAGAGAGGGGTGGCGTGGTCTAGTGTGAGAGAGAGAGAGGGGTGGCGTGGTCTAGTGTGAGAGAGAGGGGTGGCGTGGTCTAGTGTGAGAGAGAGAGAGGGGTGGCGTGTTCTAATGTGAGGGGTGGTGTGGTCTAGTGTGAGAGAGAGAGGGGTGGCGTGGTCTAGTGTGAGAGAAAGAGGGGTGGCGTGGTCTAGTGTGAGAGAGAGAGAGGGGTGGCGTGGTCTAGTGTGAGAGAGAGAGGGGTGGTGTGGTCTAGTGTGAGAGAGAGGGGTGGCGTGGTCAAGTGTGAGAGAGAGGGGTGGCGTGGTCAAGTGTGAGAGAGAGAGAGGGGTGGTGTGGTCTAGTGTGAGAGAGAGGGGTGGCGTGGTCTAGTGTGAGGGGTGGTGTGGTCTAGTGTGAGAGAGAGGGGTGGCGTGGTCAAGTGTGAGAGAGAGGGGTGGCGTGGTCAAGTGTGAGAGAGAGAGAGGGGTGGTGTGGTCTAGTGTGAGAGAGAGGGGTGGCGTGGTCTAGTGTGAGAGAGAGGGGTGGCGTGGTCAAGTGTGAGAGAGAGGGGTGGCGTGGTCTAGTGTGAGAGAGAGGGGTGGCGTGGTCTAGTGTGAGAGAGAGGGGTGGCGTGGTCAAGTGTGAGAGAGAGGGGTGGCGTGGTCTAGTGTGAGAGAGAGAAGGGTGGCGTGGTCTAGTGTGAGAGAGAGAGAGGGGTGGCGTGGTCTAGTGTGAGAGAGAGGGTTGGCGTGGTCTAGTGTGAGAGAGAGGGGTGGCGTGGTCAAGTGTGAGAGAGAGAGAGGGGTGGCGTGGTCTAGTGTGAGAGAGAGAGGGGTGGCGTGGTCTAGTGTGAGAGAAAGAGGGGTGGCGTGGTCTAGTGTGAGAGAGAGAGAGGGGTGGCGTGGTCTAGTGTGAGAGAGAGGGGTGGCGTGGTCTAGTGTGAGAGAGAGGGGTGGCGTGGTCAAGTGTGAGAGAGAGGGGTGGCGTGGTCTAGTGTGAGAGAGAGGGGTGGCGTGGTCTAGTGTGAGAGAGAGGGGTGGTGTGGTCTAGTGTGAGAGAGAGAGAGGGGTGGCGTGGTCTAGTGTGAGAGAGAGAGAGGGGTGGCGTGGTCAAGTGTGAGAGAGAGGTGTGGCGTGGTCAAGTGTGAGAGAGAGAGGGATGGCGTGGTCTAGTGTGAGAGAGAGGGGTGGCGTGGTCTAGTGTGAGAGAGAGAGAGGGGTGGCGTGGTCTAGTGTGAGAGAGATAGGGGTGGCGTGGTCAAGTGTGAGAGAGAGGGGTGGCGTGGTCTAGTGTGAGAGAGAGAGAGGGGTGGCGTGGTCAAGTGTGAGAGAGAGGGGTGGCGTGGTCTAGTGTGAGAGAGAGAGGGGTGGCGTGGTCAAGTGTGAGAGAGGGGTGGCGTGGTCTAGTGTGAGAGAGAGGGGTGGCGTGGTCAAGTGTGAGAGAGAGGGGTGGCGTGGTCTAGTGTGAGAGAGAGGGGTGGCGTGGTCAAGTGTGAGAGAGAGGGGTGGCGTGGTCTAGTGTGAGAGAGAGGGGTGGCGTGGTCTAGTGTGAGAGAGTGAGAGGGGTGGCGTGGTCAAGTGTGAGAGAGAGGGGTGGCGTGGTCTAGTGTGAGAGAGAGGGGTGGCGTGGTCAAGTGTGAGAGAGAGAGAGGGGTGGCGTGGTCAAGTGTGAGAGAGAGAAGGGTGGCGTGGTCTAGTGTGAGAGAGAGAGAGGGGTGGCGTGGTCTAGTGTGAGAGAGAGGGGTGGCGTGGTCTAATGTGAGTGAGAGAGAGAGAGGGGTGGCGTGGTCTAGTGTGAGAGAGAGAGAGGGGTGGCGTGGTCTAGTGTGAGTGAGAGAGAGGGGTGGCGTGGTCTAGTGTGAGAGAGAGAGAGGGGTGGCGTGGTCTAGTGTGAGAGAGAGAGAGGGGTGGCGTGGTCTAGTGTGAGAGAGAGAGAGGGGTGGCGTGGTCTAGTGTGAGAGAGAGAGAGGGGTGGCGTGGTCAAGTGTGAGAGAGAGAAGGGTGGCGTGGTCTAGTGTGAGAGAGAGAGAGGGGTGGCGTGGTCTAGTGTGAGAGAGAGGGGTGGCGTGGTCTAATGTGAGTAAGAGAGAGAGAGGGGTGGCGTGGTCTAGTGTGAGAGAGAGAGAGGGGTGGCGTGGTCTAGTGTGAGTGAGAGAGAGGGGTGGCGTGGTCTAGTGTGAGAGAGAGAGAGGGGTGGCGTGGTCTAGTGTGAGAGAGAGAGAGGGGTGGCGTGGTCTAGTGTGAGAGAGAGAGAGGGGTGGCGCGGTCTAATGTGAGTGAGAGAGAGAGAGGGGTGGCGCGGTCTAGTGTGAGAGAGAGAGAGAGAGGGGTGGCGCGGTCTAGTGTGAGAGAGAGAGAGGGGTGGCGTGGTCTAGTGAGAGAGAGAGAGAGGGATGGCGTGGTCTAGTGTGAGAGAGAGAGAGGGGTGGCGTGGTCTAGTGAGAGAGAGAGAGAGGGGTGGCGTGGTCTAGTGTGAGAGAGAGGGTTGGCGTGGTCTAGTGTGAGAGAGAGGGTTGGCGTGGTCTAGTGTGAGAGAGAGGGGTGGCGTGGTCTAGTGTGAGAGAGAGGGTTGGCGTGGTCTAGTGTGAGAGAGAGGGGTGGCGTGGTCTAGTGTGAGAGAGAGGGGTGGTGTGGTCTAGTGTGAGAGAGAGGATTGGCGTCGTCTAGTGTGAGAGAGAGGGGTGGCGTGGTCTAGTGTGAGAGAGAGGGTTGGCGTGGTCTAGTGTGAGAGAGAGAGAGGGGTGGCGTGGTCTAGTGTGAGAGAGAGGGGTGGCGTGGTCAAGTGTGAGAGAGAGAGAGGGGTGGTGTGGTCTAGTGTGAGAGAGAGGGGTGGCGTGGTCTAGTGTGAGGGGTGGTGTGGTCAAGTGTGAGAGAGAGAGAGGGGTGGCGTGGTCTAGTGTGAGAGAGAGAGAGGGGTGGCGTGGTCAAGTGTGAGAGAGAGGGGTGGCGTGGTCTAGTGTGAGAGAGAGGGGTGGTGTGGTCTAGTGTGAGAGAGAGGGGTGGCGTGGTCAAGTGTGAGAGAGAGGGGTGGCGTGGTCAAGTGTGAGAGAGAGAGAGGGGTGGTGTGGTCTAGTGTGAGAGAGAGGGGTGGCGTGGTCTAGTGTGAGGGGTGGTGTGGTCTAGTGTGAGAGAGAGGGGTGGCGTGGTCAAGTGTGAGAGAGAGGGGTGGCGTGGTCAAGTGTGAGAGAGAGAGAGGGGTGGTGTGGTCTAGTGTGAGAGAGAGGGGTGGCGTGGTCTAGTGTGAGAGAGAGGGGTGGCGTGGTCAAGTGTGAGAGAGAGGGGTGGCGTGGTCTAGTGTGAGAGAGAGGGGTGGCGTGGTCTAGTGTGAGAGAGAGGGGTGGCGTGGTCTAGTGTGAGAGAGAGGGGTGGCGTGGTCAAGTGTGAGAGAGAGGGGTGGCGTGGTCTAGTGTGAGAGAGAGAAGGGTGGCGTGGTCTAGTGTGAGAGAGAGGGTTGGCGTGGTCTAGTGTGAGAGAGAGGGGTGGCGTGGTCAAGTGTGAGAGAGAGAGAGGGGTGGTGTGGTCTAGTGTGAGAGAGAGGGGTGGCGTCGTCAAGTGTGAGAGAGAGGGGTGGCGTGGTCAAGTGTGAGAGAGAGAGAGGGGTGGTGTGGTCTAGTGTGAGAGAGAGGGGTGGCGTGGTCTAGTGTGAGGGGTGGTGTGGTCTAGTGTGAGAGAGAGGGGTGGCGTGGTCAAGTGTGAGAGAGAGGGGTGGCGTGGTCAAGTGTGAGAGAGAGAGAGGGGTGGTGTGGTCTAGTGTGAGAGAGAGGGGTGGCGTGGTCTAGTGTGAGAGAGAGGGGTGGCGTGGTCAAGTGTGAGAGAGAGGGGTGGCGTGGTCTAGTGTGAGAGAGAGGGGTGGCGTGGTCTAGTGTGAGAGAGAGGGGTGGCGTGGTCTAGTGTGAGAGAGAGGGGTGGCGTGGTCAAGTGTGAGAGAGAGGGGTGGCGTGGTCTAGTGTGAGAGAGAGAAGGGTGGCGTGGTCTAGTGTGAGAGAGAGAGAGGGGTGGCGTGGTCTAGTGTGAGAGAGAGGGTTGGCGTGGTCTAGTGTGAGAGAGAGGGGTGGCGTGGTCAAGTGTGAGAGAGAGAGAGGGGTGGCGTGGTCTAGTGTGAGAGAGAGGGGTGGCGTGGTCTAGTGTGAGAGAGAGGGGTGGCGTGGTCTAGTGTGAGAGAGAGAGAGGGGTGGCGTGGTCTAGTGTGAGAGAGAGAGAGGGGTGGCGTGGTCAAGTGTGAGAGAGAGGGGTGGCGTGGTCAAGTGTGAGAGAGAGAGAGGGATGGCGTGGTCTAGTGTGAGAGAGAGAGGGGTGGCGTGGTCAAGTGTGAGAGAGAGGGGTGGCGTGGTCTAGTGTGAGAGAGAGAGAGGGGTGGCGTGGTAAAGTGTGAGAGAGAGGGGTGGCGTGGTCTAGTGTGAGAGAGAGGGGTGGCGTGGTCTAGTGTGAGAGAGAGAGAGGGGTGGCGTGGTCAAGTGTGAGAGAGAGGGGTGGCGTGGTCTAGTGTGAGAGAGAGGGGTGGCGTGGTCAAGTGTGAGAGAGAGGGGTGGCGTGGTCTAGTGTGAGAGAGAGGGGTGGCGTGGTCTAGTGTGAGAGAGAGGGGTGGCGTGGTCTAGTGTGAGAGAGAGGGGTGGCGTGGTCTAGTGTGAGAGAGAGAGAGGGGTGGCGTGGTCAAGTGTGAGAGAGAGGGGTGGCGTGGTCTAGTGTGAGAGAGAGGGGTGGCGTGGTCTAGTGTGAGAGAGAGGGGTGGCGTGGTCAAGTGTGAGAGAGAGGGGTGGCGTGGTCAAGTGTGAGAGAGAGGGGTGGCGTGGTCAAGTGTGAGAGAGAGGGGTGGCGTGGTCAAGTGTGAGAGAGAGAAGGGTGGCGTGGTCTAGTGTGAGAGAGAGAGAGGGGTGGCGTGGTCTAGTGTGAGAGAGAGGGGTGGCGTGGTCTAATGTGAGTGAGAGAGAGAGAGGGGTGGCGTGGTCTAGTGTGAGAGAGAGAGAGGGGTGGCGTGGTCTAGTGTGAGTGAGAGAGAGGGGTGGCGTGGTCTAGTGTGAGAGAGAGAGGGGTGGCGTAGTCTAGTGTGAGAGAGAGAGAGGGGTGGCGTGGTCTAGTGTGAGAGAGAGAGAGGGGTGGCGTGGTCTAGTGTGAGAGAGAGAGAGGGGTGGCGTGGTCTAATGTGAGTGAGAGAGAGAGAGGGGTGGCGCGGTCTAGTGTGAGAGAGAGAGAGGGGTGGCGTGGTCTAGTGAGAGAGAGAGAGAGGGGTGGCGTGGTCTAGTGTGAGAGAGAGAGAGGGGTGGCGTGGTCTAGTGAGAGAGAGAGAGAGGGGTGGCGTGGTCTAGTGTGAGAGAGAGGGTTGGCGTGGTCTAGTGTGAGAGAGAGGGTTGGCGTGGTCTAGTGTGAGAGAGAGGGGTGGCGTGGTCAAGTGTGAGAGAGAGGGGTGGCGTGGTCAAGTGTGAGAGAGAGGGGTGGCGTGGTCAAGTGTGAGAGAGAGAAGGGTGGCGTGGTCTAGTGTGAGAGAGAGAGAGGGGTGGTGTGGTCTAGTGTGAGAGAGAGGGGTGGCGTGGTCTAATGTGAGTGAGAGAGAGAGAGGGGTGGCGTGGTCTAGTGTGAGAGAGAGAGAGGGGTGGCGTGGTCTAGTGTGAGTGAGAGAGAGGGGTGGCGTGGTCTAGTGTGAGTGAGAGAGAGGGGTGGCGTGGTCTAGTGTGAGAGAGAGAGGGGTGGCGTGGTCTAGTGTGAGAGAGAGAGAGGGGTGGCGTGGTCTAGTGTGAGAGAGAGAGAGGGGTGGCGTGGTCTAGTGTGAGAGAGAGAGAGGGGTGGCGTGGTCTAATGTGAGTGAGAGAGAGAGAGGGGTGGCGCGGTCTAGTGTGAGAGAGAGAGAGGGGTGGCGTGGTCTAGTGAGAGAGAGAGAGAGGGGTGGCGTGGTCTAGTGTGAGAGAGAGAGAGGGGTGGCGTGGTCTAGTGAGAGAGAGAGAGAGGGGTGGCGTGGTCTAGTGTGAGAGAGAGGGTTGGCGTGGTCTAGTGTGAGAGAGAGGGTTGGCGTGGTCTAGTGTGAGAGAGAGGGTTGGCGTGGTCTAGTGTGAGAGAGAGGGGTGGCGTGGTCTAGTGTGAGAGAGAGGGGTGGTGTGGTCTAGTGTGAGAGAGAGGGTTGGCGTGGTCTAGTGTGAGAGAGAGGGGTGGCGCGGTCTAGTGTGAGAGAGAGGGGTGGCGTGGTCTAGTGTGAGAGAGAGGGGTGGCGTGGTCTAGTGTGAGAGAGAGAGAGGGGTGGCGTGGTCTAGTGTGAGAGAGAGAGAGGGGTGGCGTGGTCTAGTGTGAGAGAGAGGGGTGGCGTGGTCTAGTGTGAGAGAGAGGGGTGGCGCGGTCTAGTGTGAGAGAGAGGGGTGGCGCGGTCTAGTGTGAGAGAGAGGGGTGGCGTGGTCTAGTGTGAGAGAGAGGGGTGGCGTGGTCTAGTGTGAGAGAGAGGGGTGGCGTGGTCTAGTGTGAGAGAGGGGTGGCGTGGTCTAGTGTGAGAGAGAGAAGGGTGGCGTGGTCTAGTGTGAGAGAGAGAGAGGGGTGGCGTGGTCTAGTGTGAGAGAGAGAAGGGTGGCGTGGTCTAGTGTGAGGGGTGGCGTGGTCTAGTGTGAGAGAGAGGGGTGGCGTGGTCTAGTGTGAGAGAGAGGGGTGGCGTGGTCTAGTGTGAGAGAGAGGGGTGGCGTGGTCTAGTGTGAGAGAGAGAGGGGTGGCGTGGTCTAGTGTGAGAGAGAGAGAGGGGTGGCGTGGTCTAGTGTGAGAGAGAGGGGTGGCGTGGTCTAGTGTGAGAGAGAGAGAGGGGTGGCGTGGTCTAGTGTGAGGGGTGGTGTGGTCTAGTGAGAGAGAGAGGGGTGGTGTGGTCTAGTGTGAGAGAGAGGGGTGGTGTGGTCTAGTGTGAGAGAGAGGGGTGGCGTGGTCTAGTGTGAGAGAGAGCGAGGGGTGGCGTGGTCTAGTGTGAGAGAGAGAGAGGGGTGGCGTGGTCTAGTGTGAGAGAGAGAAGGGTGGCGTGGTCTAGTGTGAGAGAGAGAGAGGGGTGGCGTGGTAAAGTGTGAGAGAGAGAGAGGGGTGGCGTGGTCTAGTGTGAGAGAGAGGGGTGGCGTGGTCTAGTGTGAGAGAAAGAAGGGTGGCGTGGTCTAGTGTGAGAGAAAGAAGGGTGGCGTGGTCTAGTGTGAGAGAGAGAGAGGGGTGGCGTGGTCTAGTGTGAGAGAGAGAGAGGGGTGGCGTGGTCTAGTGTGAGAGAGAGGGGTGGCGTGGTCAAGTGTGAGAGAGAGAGAGGGATGGCGTGGTCTAGTGTGAGAGAGAGGGGTGGCGTGGTCTAGTGTGAGAGAGAGAGAGGGGTGGCGTGGTCTAGTGTGAGAGAGATAGGGGTGGCGTGGTCAAGTGTGAGAGAGAGGGGTGGCGTGGTCTAGTGTGAGAGAGAGAGAGGGGTGGCGTGGTAAAGTGTGAGAGAGAGGGGTGGCGTGGTCTAGTGTGAGAGAGAGGGGTGGCGTGGTCTAGTGTGAGAGAGAGAGAGGGGTGGCGTGGTCAAGTGTGAGAGAGAGGGGTGGCGTGGTCTAGTGTGAGAGAGAGGGGTGGCGTGGTCAAGTGTGAGAGAGAGGGGTGGCGTGGTCTAGTGTGAGAGAGAGGGGTGGAGTGGTCAAGTGTGAGAGAGAGGGGTGGCGTGGTCAAGTGTGAGAGAGAGGGGTGGCGTGGTCAAGTGTGAGAGAGAGAAGGGTGGCGTGGTCTAGTGTGAGAGAGAGAGAGGGGTGGCGTGGTCTAATGTGAGTGAGAGAGAGAGAGGGGTGGCGTGGTCTAATGTGAGTGAGAGAGAGAGAGGGGTGGCGTGGTCTAGTGTGAGAGAGAGAGAGGGGTGGCGTGGTCTAGTGTGAGTGAGAGAGAGGGGTGGCGTGGTCTAGTGTGAGAGAGAGAGGGGTGGCGTGGTCTAGTGTGAGAGAGAGAGAGGGGTGGCGTGGTCTAGTGAGAGAGAGAGAGAGGGGTGGCGTGGTCTAGTGTGAGAGAGAGAGAGGGGTGGCGTGGTCTAGTGAGAGAGAGAGAGAGGGGTGGCGTGGTCTAGTGTGAGAGAGAGGGTTGGCGTGGTCAAGTGTGAGAGAGAGGGGTGGCGTGGTCAAGTGTGAGAGAGAGAAGGGTGGCGTGGTCTAGTGTGAGAGAGAGAGAGGGGTGGCGTGGTCTAATGTGAGTGAGAGAGAGAGAGGGGTGGCGCGGTCTAGTGTGAGAGAGAGAGAGGGGTGGCGCGGTCTAGTGTGAGAGAGAGAGAGGGGTGGCGTGGTCTAATGTGAGTGAGAGAGAGAGAGGGGTGGCGCGGTCTAGTGTGAGAGAGAGAGAGGGGTGGCGTGGTCTAGTGAGAGAGAGAGAGAGGGGTGGCGTGGTCTAGTGTGAGAGAGAGAGAGGGGTGGCGTGGTCTAGTGAGAGAGAGAGAGAGGGGTGGCGTGGTCTAGTGTGAGAGAGAGGGTTGGCGTGGTCTAGTGTGAGATAGAGGGTTGGCGTGGTCTAGTGTGAGAGAGAGGGTTGGCGTGGTCTAGTGTGAGAGAGAGGGGTGGTGTGGTCTAGTGTGAGAGAGAGGGGTGGCGTGGTCTAGTGTGAGAGAGAGGGGTGGTGTGGTCTAGTGTGAGAGAGAGGGTTGGCGTGGTCTAGTGTGAGAGAGAGAGGGTTGGCGTGGTCTAGTGTGAGAGAGAGAGAGGGGTGGCGTGGTCTAGTGTGAGAGAGAGAGAGGGGTGGCGTGGTCTAGTGTGAGAGAGAGGGGTGGCGTGGTCTAGTGTGAGAGAGAGGGTTGGCGTGGTCTAGTGTGAGAGAGAGGGTTGGCGTGGTCTAGTGTGAGAGAGAGAGAGGGGTGGCGTGGTCTAGTGTGAGAGAGAGGGATGGCGTGGTCTAGTGTGAGAGAGAGGGGTGGCGTGGTCTAGTGTGAGAGAGAGAGAGGGGTGGCGTGGTCTAGTGTGAGAGAGATAGGGGTGGCGTGGTCAAGTGTGAGAGAGAGGGGTGGCGTGGTCTAGTGTGAGAGAGAGAGAGGGGTGGCGTGGTAAAGTGTGAGAGAGAGGGGTGGCGTGGTCTAGTGTGAGAGAGAGGGGTGGCGTGGTCTAGTGTGAGAGAGAGGGGTGGCGTGGTCTAGTGTGAGAGAGAGGGGTGGCGTGGTCTAGTGTGAGAGAAGGGTGGCGTGGTCTAGTGTGAGAGAGAGAGAGGGGTGGCGTGGTCTAGTGTGAGAGAGAGAAGGGTGGCGTGGTCTAGTGTGAGGGGTGGCGTGGTCTAGTGTGAGAGAGAGGGGTGGCGTGGTCTAGTGTGAGAGAGAGGGGTGGCGTGGTCTAGTTTGAGAGAGAGAGAGGGGTGGCGTGGTCTAGTGTGAGAGAGAGAGAGGGGTGGCGTGGTCTAGTGTGAGAGAGAGAGAGGGGTGGCGTGGTCTAGTGTGAGAGAGAGAGAGGGGTGGCGTGGTCTAGTGTGAGAGAGAGAGAGGGGTGGCGTGGTCTAGTGTGAGAGAGAGAGAGGGGTGGCGTGGTCTAGTGTGAGAGAGAGAGAGGGGTGGCGTGGTCTAGTGTGAGAGAGAGAGAGGGGTGGCGTGGTCTAGTGTGAGAGAGAGAGAGGGGTGGCGTGGTCTAGTGTGAGAGAGAGGGGTGGCGTGGTCTAGTGTGAGAGAAAGAAGGGTGGCGTGGTCTAGTGTGAGAGAAAGAAGGGTGGCGTGGTCTAGTGTGAGAGAGAGAGAGGGGTGGCGTGGTCTAGTGTGAGAGAGAGAGAGGGGTGGCGTGGTCTAGTGTGAGAGAGAGGGGTGGCGTGGTCAAGTGTGAGAGAGAGAGAGGGATGGCGTGGTCTAGTGTGAGAGAGAGGGGTGGCGTGGTCTAGTGTGAGAGAGAGAGAGGGGTGGCGTGGTCTAGTGTGAGAGAGATAGGGGTGGCGTGGTCAAGTGTGAGAGAGAGGGGTGGCGTGGTCTAGTGTGAGAGAGAGAGAGGGGTGGCGTGGTAAAGTGTGAGAGAGAGGGGTGGCGTGGTCTAGTGTGAGAGAGAGGGGTGGCGTGGTCTAGTGTGAGAGAGAGAGAGGGGTGGCGTGGTCAAGTGTGAGAGAGAGGGGTGGCGTGGTCTAGTGTGAGAGAGAGGGGTGGCGTGGTCAAGTGTGAGAGAGAGGGGTGGCGTGGTCTAGTGTGAGAGAGAGGGGTGGAGTGGTCAAGTGTGAGAGAGAGGGGTGGCGTGGTCAAGTGTGAGAGAGAGGGGTGGCGTGGTCAAGTGTGAGAGAGAGAAGGGTGGCGTGGTCTAGTGTGAGAGAGAGAGAGGGGTGGCGTGGTCTAATGTGAGTGAGAGAGAGAGAGGGGTGGCGTGGTCTAATGTGAGTGAGAGAGAGAGAGGGGTGGCGTGGTCTAGTGTGAGAGAGAGAGAGGGGTGGCGTGGTCTAGTGTGAGTGAGAGAGAGGGGTGGCGTGGTCTAGTGTGAGAGAGAGAGGGGTGGCGTGGTCTAGTGTGAGAGAGAGAGAGGGGTGGCGTGGTCTAGTGAGAGAGAGAGAGAGGGGTGGCGTGGTCTAGTGTGAGAGAGAGAGAGGGGTGGCGTGGTCTAGTGAGAGAGAGAGAGAGGGGTGGCGTGGTCTAGTGTGAGAGAGAGGGTTGGCGTGGTCAAGTGTGAGAGAGAGGGGTGGCGTGGTCAAGTGTGAGAGAGAGAAGGGTGGCGTGGTCTAGTGTGAGAGAGAGAGAGGGGTGGCGTGGTCTAATGTGAGTGAGAGAGAGAGAGGGGTGGCGTGGTCTAATGTGAGTGAGAGAGAGAGAGGGGTGGCGTGGTCTAGTGTGAGAGAGAGAGAGGGGTGGCGTGGTCTAGTGTGAGAGAGAGAGAGGGGTGGCGTGGTCTAATGTGAGTGAGAGAGAGAGAGGGGTGGCGCGGTCTAGTGTGAGAGAGAGAGAGGGGTGGCGTGGTCTAGTGAGAGAGAGAGAGAGGGGTGGCGTGGTCTAGTGTGAGAGAGAGAGAGGGGTGGCGTGGTCTAGTGAGAGAGAGAGAGAGGGGTGGCGTGGTCTAGTGTGAGAGAGAGGGTTGGCGTGGTCTAGTGTGAGATAGAGGGTTGGCGTGGTCTAGTGTGAGAGAGAGGGTTGGCGTGGTCTAGTGTGAGAGAGAGGGGTGGTGTGGTCTAGTGTGAGAGAGAGGGGTGGCGTGGTCTAGTGTGAGAGAGAGGGGTGGTGTGGTCTAGTGTGAGAGAGAGGGTTGGCGTGGTCTAGTGTGAGAGAGAGGGTTGGCGTGGTCTAGTGTGAGAGAGAGAGAGGGGTGGCGTGGTCTAGTGTGAGAGAGAGAGAGGGGTGGCGTGGTCTAGTGTGAGAGAGAGGGGTGGCGTGGTCTAGTGTGAGAGAGAGGGTTGGCGTGGTCTAGTGTGAGAGAGAGGGTTGGCGTGGTCTAGTGTGAGAGAGAGAGAGGGGTGGTGTGGTCTAGTGTGAGAGAGAGGGATGGCGTGGTCTAGTGTGAGAGAGAGGGGTGGCGTGGTCTAGTGTGAGAGAGAGAGAGGGGTGGCGTGGTCTAGTGTGAGAGAGATAGGGGTGGCGTGGTCAAGTGTGAGAGAGAGGGGTGGCGTGGTCTAGTGTGAGAGAGAGAGAGGGGTGGCGTGGTAAAGTGTGAGAGAGAGGGGTGGCGTGGTCTAGTGTGAGAGAGAGGGGTGGCGTGGTCTAGTGTGAGAGAGAGGGGTGGCGTGGTCTAGTGTGAGAGAGAGGGGTGGCGTGGTCTAGTGTGAGAGAAGGGTGGCGTGGTCTAGTGTGAGAGAGAGAGAGGGGTGGCGTGGTCTAGTGTGAGAGAGAGAAGGGTGGCGTGGTCTAGTGTGAGGGGTGGCGTGGTCTAGTGTGAGAGAGAGGGGTGGCGTGGTCTAGTGTGAGAGAGAGGGGTGGCGTGGTCTAGTTTGAGAGAGAGAGAGGGGTGGCGTGGTCTAGTGTGAGAGAGAGAGAGGGGTGGCGTGGTCTAGTGTGAGAGAGAGAGAGGGGTGGCGTGGTCTAGTGTGAGAGAGAGAGAGGGGTGGCGTGGTCTAGTGTGAGAGAGAGAGAGGGGTGGCGTGGTCTAGTGTGAGAGAGAGAGAGGGGTGGCGTGGTCTAGTGTGAGAGAGAGAGAGGGGTGGCGTGGTCTAGTGTGAGAGAGAGAGAGGGGTGGCGTGGTCTAGTGTGAGAGAGAGAGAGGGGTGGCGCGGTCTAGTGTGAGAGAGAGAGGGGTGGCGCGGTCTAGTGTGAGAGAGAGAGAAGGGTGGCGTGGTCTAGTGTGAGAGAGAGAGAGGGGTGGCGTGGTCTAGTGTGAGAGAGAGAGAAGGGTGGCGTGGTCTAGTGTGAGAGAGAGAGAGGGGTGGCGTGGTCTAGTGAGAGAGAGAGAGAGGGGTGGCGTGGTCTAGTGTGAGAGAGAGAAGGGTGGCGTGGTCTAGTGTGAGTGAGAGAGAGAGAGGGGTGGCGCGGTCTAGTGTGAGAGAGAGAGAAGGGTGGCGTGGTCTAGTGTGAGAGAGAGAGAGGGGTGGCGTGGTCTAGTGTGAGAGAGAGAGAGAGGGGTGGCGTGGTCTAGTGAGAGAGAGAGAGAGGGGTGGCGTGGTCTAGTGTGAGAGAGAGAGAGGGGTGGCGTGGTCTAGTGTGAGATAGAGAGAGGGGTGGCGTGGTCTAGTGTGAGAGAGAGAGAGGGGTGGCGTGGTCTAGTGTGAGTGAGAGAGAGGGGTGGCGTGGTCTAGTGTGAGTGAGAGAGAGAGGGGTGGCGCGGTCTAGTGTGAGAGAGAGAGAGGGGTGGCGTGGTCTAGTGTGAGAGAGAGAGAGGGGTGGCGTGGTCTAGTGTGAGAGAGAGAGAGGGGTGGCGTGGTCTAGTGTGAGAGAGAGAGAGGGGTGGCGTGGTCTAGTGTGAGAGAGAGAGAGGGGTGGCGTGGTCTAGTGTGAGAGAGAGGGGTGGCGTGGTCTAGTGTGAGAGAGAGAAGGGGGTGGCGTGGTCTAGTGTGAGAGAGAGAGAGGGGTGGCGTGGTCTAGTGAGAGAGAGAGAGAGGGGTGGCGTGGTCTAGTGTGAGAGAGAGAGAGGGGTGGCGTGGTCTAGTGTGAGAGAGAGAGAGGGGTGGCGTGGTCTAGTGAGAGAGAGAGAGAGGGGTGGCGTGGTCTAGTGTGAGAGAGAGAGAGGGGTGGCGTGGTCTAGTGTGAGAGAGAGAGAGGGGTGGCGTGGTCTAGTGTGAGAGAGAGAGGGGTGGCGTGGTCTAGTGTGAGAGAGAGAGAGGGGTGGCGTGGTCTAGTGTGAGAGAGAGAGAGGGGTGGCGTGGTCTAGTGTGAGTGAGAGAGAGAGAGGGGTGGCGCGGTCTAGTGTGAGAGAGAGAGAAGGGTGGCGTGGTCTAGTGTGAGAGAGAGAGAGGGGTGGCGTGGTCTAGTGAGAGAGAGAGAGAGGGGTGGCGTGGTCTAGTGTGAGAGAGAGAAGGGTGGCGTGGTCTAGTGTGAGTGAGAGAGAGAGAGGGGTGGCGCGGTCTAGTGTGAGAGAGAGAGAAGGGTGGCGTGGTCTAGTGTGAGAGAGAGAGAGGGGTGGCGTGGTCTAGTGTGAGAGAGAGAGAAGGGTGGCGTGGTCTAGTGTGAGAGAGAGAGAGAGGGGTGGCGTGGTCTAGTGAGAGAGAGAGAGAGGGGTGGCGTGGTCTAGTGTGAGAGAGAGAGAGGGGTGGCGTGGTCTAGTGTGAGAGAGAGAGAGGGGTGGCGTGGTCTAGTGTGAGAGAGAGAGGGGTGGCGTGGTCTAGTGTGAGAGAGAGGGGTGGCGTGGTCTAGTGTGAGAGAGAGGGGTGGCGTGGTCTAGTGTGAGAGAGAGGGGTGGCGTGGTCAAGTGTGAGAGAGAGGGGTGGCGTGGTCTAGTGTGAGAGAGAGGGGTGGCGTGGTCAAGTGTGAGATAGAGAGAGGGGTGGCGTGGTCTAGTGTGAGAGAGAGAGAGGGGTGGCGTGGTCTAGTGTGAGAGAGAGAGAGGGGTGGCGTGGTCTAGTGTGAGTGAGAGAGAGAGAGGGGTGGCGTGGTCTAGTGTGAGAGAGAGAGAGGGGTGGCGTGGTCTAGTGTGAGTGAGAGAGAGAGAGGGGTGGCGCGGTCTAGTGTGAGAGAGAGAAGGGTGGCGTGGTCTAGTGTGAGAGAGAGAGAGGGGTGGTGTGGTCTAGTGTGAGAGAGAGAGAGGGGTGGCGTGGTCTAGTGTGAGAGAGAGGGAGGGGTGGCGTGGTCTAGTGTGAGAGAGAGGGGTGGCGTGGTCTAGTGTGAGAGAGAGAAGGGTGGCGTGGTCTAGTGTGAGAGAGAGAAGGGTGGCGTGGTCTAGTGTGAGAGAGAGAAGGGTGGCGTGGTCTAGTGTGAGAGAGAGAGAGGGGTGGCGTGGTCTAGTGAGAGAGAGAGAGAGGGGTGGCGTGGTCTAGTGTGAGAGAGAGAGAGGGGTGGCGTGGTCTAGTGTGAGAGAGAGAAGGGTGGCGTGGTCTAGTGTGAGAGAGAGAGAGGGGTGGCGTGGTCTAGTGTGAGAGAGAGAGAGGGGTGGCGTGGTCTAGTGTGAGAGAGAGAGAGGGGTGGCGCGGTCTAGTGTGAGAGAGAGGGGTGGCGTGGTCTAGTGTGAGAGAGAGGGGTGGCGTGGTCTAGTGTGAGAGAGAGGGGTGGTGTGGTCTAGTGTGAGAGAGAGAGAGGGGTGGCGTGGTCTAGTGTGAGAGAGAGGGGTGGCGTGGTCTAGTGTGAGAGAGAGAAGGGTGGCGTGGTCTAGTGTGAGAGAGAGAGAGGGGTGGCGTGGTCTAGTGAGAGAGAGAGAGAGGGGTGGCGTGGTCTAGTGTGAGAGAGAGGGGTGGCGTGGTCTAGTGTGAGAGAGAGAGAGGGGTGGCGTGGTCTAGTGTGAGAGAGAGAGAGGGGTGGCGTGGTCTAGTGTGAGAGAGAGAGAGGGGTGGCGTGGTTTAGTGTGAGAGAGAGAGAGGGGTGGCGTGGTTTAGTGTGAGAGAGAGAGAGGGGTGGCGTGGTCTAGTGTGTGAGAGAGAGAGGGGTGGCGTGGTCTAGTGTGTGAGAGAGAGGGGTGGTGTGGTCTAGTGTGAGAGAGAGAGAGGGGTGGCGTGGTCTAGTGTGTGAGAGAAGGGTGGTGTGGTCTAGTGTGAGAGAGAGAGAGGGGTGGCGTGGTCTAGTGTGAGAGAGAGGGGTGGCGTGGTCTAGTGTGAGAGAGAGGGGTGGCGTGGTCTAGTGTGAGAGAGAGGGGTGGCGTGGTCTAGTGTGAGAGAGAGAGAGGGGTGGCGTGGTCTAGTGTGAGAGAGAGAGAGGGGTGGCGTGGTCTAGTGTGAGAGAGAGAGAGGGGTGGCGTGGTTTAGTGTGAGAGAGAGAGAGGGGTGGCGTGGTCTAGTGTGTGAGAGAGAGAGGGGTGGCGTGGTCTAGTGTGTGAGAGAGAGGGGTGGTGTGGTCTAGTGTGAGAGAGAGGGGTGGTGTGGTCTAGTGTGAGAGAGAGAGAGGGGTGGCGTGGTCTAGTGTGTGAGAGAGAGGGGTGGTGTGGTCTAGTGTGAGAGAGAGAGAGGGGTGGCGTGGTCTAGTGTGTGAGAGAGGGGTGGTGTGGTCTAGTGTGAGAGAGAGAGAGGGGTGGCGTGGTCTAGTGTGAGAGAGAGAGAGGGGTGGCGTGGTCTAGTGTGAGAGAGAGGGGTGGCGTGGTCTAGTGTGAGAGAGAGGGGTGGCGTGGTCTAGTGTGAGAGAGAGGGGTGGCGTGGTCTAGTGTGAGAGATTACCCAAAGTAATGACTACTCAATACTGCCTACTTTATACACTGGGTACATTGTGGAGTTAAGTTTTGCTTTAATGGAAGTCTTTTGGAAACCATTCAAGAAAATGTGTCGGCTACACGTGCAGTATTTCAAATTATGCAACACATTGTACCAAAACTAAAAACCAGACAGCATTGTATGAAATCCATGTGTCCTGCTTTAAATTCCTACTTTTCTACGATGATGTAATACCCTATTTCAGACGGTTTAGCTGACCACGTCATCAAAACGATGCTCGCACTTCAAAAGGGGCAGAAGGTCGTACGTTGTGATTCTGAACAGTCAGATACCGTAGCTAGCAACAAATCACAAAAGGCTGCCATTGTAAGTGGCTTGTTCAGCTCGTTTGATCTTGTTCTTGACGCCACGTCTTATTTTGACTGATGTCACGTCTATGCTAATATGGCAAAATTTTGCTAATCAACAACCGGAACTATGTATTTGAGAGACAAGTGCTCATTGTGCAACTTCATTTATGTTTTAAATAAACATTGGATGATAACATGTGAACTGTTCAATCTAAGCTAACCTCGTCTGTTTTTGCCCCATACTTTTATGCGCCTCAGTTTTGTTTCTGAACAACCCACCCATCTATTGGTGGTTTGCGCTAAGACGTTGTACTAGCTAGGTTTCCATACAAACTCGCAAATACAGCGCAGGTATTATTGTGGACAAAAGAGCAAGATTATTTTTAAATTGTCAAACAGCTGCCAAGCATAGATGATCATGTCACCAAAATAAGACCCTCGTTATGTATTGAAAAGAGCATCAAACTCATCACCGTGCACTTTCACCTCCCTGTGAAGTTCAAAACGTATTTCATATGTAACCTATAAACTGCATGGTTTCCCAAAGTCCTAGTGGTTCAACCACACAATATTTTCACGTGATTCCAATTTACATCAATATATAATATTTGTCGCCATTTCTTGCATAATTCATTTTACAGACACAAAAAGATCCCACCTTGTATACTGTATTTTGTTATGTCTGAATTTGGACATTTTACCCGACAAATTTGCTGTTTCCATCAGGACTGTTGTGGGTTTTTTATAAAGGTTTGATGGAAACATGGTTCTAGATTGTTATGCTGATTAGACTAGGGTAATGCTGAAGGCACATAGTGGAGACAGACTAACATAGCGACATACATTAACCCGGTCAGAACATGCTGAGGCACCAGACTAGCAATCAGAACATGCATACCATAGTATAAGTACAGTCATGGGAGTCTCTATTTACATCTGAAAATGAAAGCCAGCCATCAGTAGCAAGTAGAGTGCTCATTTCATTAAATCCTTTGATTTAAGAGAGCGAGGCAGATCATTTTGTTTTGTGTGTGTGTGTGTATATATTTAAAGTAATGACATGGTGAACTTGCTGTATTTACACATGGCTTTCTGGCATAGTTTGAAAATAGGGACCACATGAGGAAACAAACAAGAACATGACTGAACTCAAGTTTAGGTTTTATACTTATTTTTATTTTGAACTTTGATACATTTCAGTTCCTCCTCCACAGGTAGACGCATGGAAGAGCCTGTCCAACAGTCACCCCCAACCTCTGACCTTTAACCTTATGCCAGGGTCAGACATGGTGACCCCTCATAGGCCCAGCAGCCCCTCCAAAATCAAGCAGCAACTCTGCCGTTTTGACCAATCCCGCCGTCCCTGTATGTTTCATGTAAAATCTCCTACATTTCTCTCCTTTTAAAAAATACAAAGTACCGTACTCTTATGTACAAATCAAAAACAGTCCAACAAACACAAATGTATTGCTTCTTCCAACCTTGCAGCTCAGACACTAATCTGCAACCATTGACGCATTTTGCGCTTAATACACTGGTGCTACAAAAAGTTCTAACACAGGGATCAACATATCCCCATTCTCTTTATTTTGGGGGGTTTCCTCAACAACAAAAAGTTTTTAAAAAAGGAAGTTGAAGAAGGTGAATGTGACGCATGCTGGTAGTAAAGGACCAATCAGACGTCAGAATAGAAGATAAAACAGTTCTCTCCACAGGAGGCAATGAGCTGCTGCTCAGATGTCCATCTCAAACTGGCTGTCATCTACAGAGGGAGAGAGAGACAAAAGGAGAGAGACAAAAGGAGAGAGAGAAAGGAGAGAGAGAAAGGAGAGAGAGAAAGGAGAGAGAGAAAGAGAGAGAAAGAGAGAGAAAGAAAGAGAGAGAAAGAAAGAGAGAGAGAGAGAGAGAGAGAAAGAAAGAGAGAGAGAGAAAGAGAGAGAAAGAAAGAGAGAGAGAGAAAGAGAGAGAAAGAAAGAGAGAGAGAGAAAGAGAGAGAGAGAAAGAGAGAGAAAGAGAGAGAGAAAGGAGGGAGGGAGAGAGAAAGAGAGAGAGGGTGGGGAAGAGGAGACATTAACAAATCTGTCATTACTTGTATCAGTCCACTAAGTCCTAACCACAACCATAATGATGGATTGACGGGGGGGGCATGACAGTGTTGTGTTCATCCTTCTTACAAATGTAATCTCCCAGAGCAACAAATCTCCCAGAGCAGACACACAATCACCTAACCCTTCTGTTTCTGTTTGTCTGTCTGTCTGTGGGAGAGAAAATCGGTCATCTTTAATCTCCATCATCTTTAGCCTCACAGAGAGAGGGAGAGACGGACAGAGAAAGAGGGGTCAGAGGATGGTGTGCCTTCTCTAGACAAAAACAGTCATCTCATGACCAATAGAAGCAGCCAAACCAGACCACTCACCCTCAGACCACTCACCCTCAGACCACTCACCCTCAGACCACTCACCCTCAGACCACTCACCCTCAGACCACTCACCCTCAGACCACTCACCCTCAGACCACTCACCCTCAGACCACTCACCCTCAGACCACTCACCCTCAGACCACTCACCCTCAGACCACTCACCCTCAGACCACTCACCCTCAGACCACTCACCCTCAGACCACTCACCCTCAGACCACTCACCCTCAGACCACTCACCCTCTGCTGTTGAAACAACAAGCTCCATTTAACTGTTCATCTAGTATCCGTGTGCTGACCTGACCTCAACACGCTCAGATAACCAACCTGCTACTTAATGACACTGTCTGCAACTAGCCCACAGCTCAACATCCTAGTAGTGTGTCATTAGCTGTAAAACAAAACCGTGCCCTAGGACAACAGATAGCCAGCCAGCTGATATGTAGAGATATCTACAGTCAAGTACCAGATAAGATACACACTGATATAAACAGATATCTGCAGAGTTATGGGTAGGACAACATTACAATGTTCTATGGGCAATTCCACAGACATGGAATTGCGCTGAGACTCAGATTTTTCACTTAAAATGTATGCCAAACCAAAAAGTTGAACAAACCAGAACATTTTACAAAAACACATTTACTGGAAGAAAACGTAACCAATTCAAATGCAGAAATTCCATTTACTGATTTGGTAATGGAATTTCAAGTATTAATCACTCAATAACAAAATGTGATATCTGTAAAAACATTAACTAATTGATAGGTCTACCGTCACTTGTTACTTCTCTAAACTTTCATTATCCTCCCTCATGAGGGAGAGAAATTGGAAAATACCTGGCAGATGTGTGTTTTTGGTAACGGAATTTCAAAGCACAAGGCAAAGTCTCAAACTTACAACAGGAAGAAAAAAAGTGTTGATATTAGTTGACAAGAGGTCTTTACGTCAACATTGTGTTTAGAGGCATTTCTAATATCTTAAGACTTTAATGGTAGATGTTCTCTAAGACCCCTTATCCATCTGCTTTAGGATGGACAGTTTAAGACTAAATGTATATTTGACTTAATTACTCAATGTTGGTGCTCATGGCCTAGTTTCACAGTACTGTCAAGGGGTTTTAAGACCTAGTAACGTTCCACACACACACACACACACACAGGAATAACAGAAGGTGATCATGTCTGACAGACAGATGGACAGACCAACAGGAATAACAGCAGGTGATCATGTCTGACAGACAGATGGACAGACCAACAGGAATAACAGCAGGTGATCATGTCTGACAGACAGATGGACAGACCAACAGGAATAACAGCAGGTGATCATGTCTGACAAACAGATGGACAGACCAACAGGAATAACAGCAGGTGATCATGTCTGACAAACAGATGGACAGACCAACAGGAATAACAGCAGGTGATCATGTCTGACAAACAGATGGACAGACCAACAGGAATAACAGCAGGTGATCATGTCTGACAAACAGATGGACAGACCAACAGGAATAACAGCAGGTGATCATGTCTGACAAACAGATGGACAGACCAACAGGAATAACAGCAGGTGATCATGTCTGACAAACAGATGGACAGACCAACAGGAATAACAGCAGGTGATCATGTCTGACAGACAGATGGACAGACCAACAGGAATAACAGCAGGTGATAAGGCCTGTAAAAATGCTGCTCTGGTCTTCTACTGCCCCTCATCCACTTCTTAAAACACTAGGTTCCATGAAGACAAGGGAAGAACATAAAGCTAGGTACATGTCAACATTATCATATAGGTGGTTGAATGGACATAAAAGGTAGGGTAGAGCTAGCAGGTTATACCAGTGTGTACCTACCATGTCCTTTTTGGCCTCCGCTGTGTGTGTACATGTTCATATGCACGTTTGTCAGTGTGCACATCTGTACAGAATGTGTGTGTGTGTGTGTGTGTACACTGTACGCGTGTCTAGTGTGTGCATATTCCTACCTCCCAGGTCCTTCTCCTCCTCCAGCTCCTCTTTAAGTTCCTGTAGTTTGCCCAGAGGGTGGAGAGCGGGCACCGTCACCCCAGGGATCTGCGGCAGGCAGCATGGAGGGGTACGGGCAATGGGAGAGTTCCGACAGTCCAGGAGGAACTTCCTGTCGTAGATGATGCGTGTTCCTGTCGGAGGGTCGGGGGGGGGGGGGGGGTTAGCTTGGTGGTGCAGACTCTGGGGCCTTTCAGAACACACACATATATACACACACACACTTAGATAATGTGACACTTAAATAAAGTCCACCTGTCTGCAATCTAACTAATTATGTGACTTCTGAAGGGAATTGGCTGCACCAGATCTTATATAGGGGCTTCATAGCAAAGGGGGTGAATACATATGCACGCACCACTTTTCCATTTTGCAAAAAAAATAATAATAACTTTTTTCACTTCACCAAATTGGACTATTTTCTGTATGTCCATTACATGAAATCCAAATCAAAATAAATTTAAATGACAGGTTGTAGTGCAACAAAATAGGAAAAAACGCTAAGGGGGGTGAAAACTTTTGCAAAGCACTGTAGGTCCTGGATGTCAGGAAGCTTGGCCTCAGCGATGTACTGAGCCGTATGCACTACCCTCCGTAGCAACCAGTCAGTGCATGCTCTTGAAGGTCACCTCTGGCCTGCTCGCCTCCCTACCACTGAGGAAGTACAGTTCCTGCTCAGCCCAGTCAAAACTGTTCGCTGCTCTGGCACCCCAATGGTGGAACAAACTCCCTCACGACGCCAGGACAGCGGAGTCAATCACCACCTTCCGGAGACACCTGAAACCCCACCTCTTCAAGGAATACCTAGGATAGGATAAAGCAATCCTTCTGCCCCCCCCCCCCTTAAAAGATTTAGATGCACTATTGTAAAGTGGCTGTTCCACTGGATGTCATTAGGTGAATGCACCAATTTGTAAGTCGCTCTGGATAAGAGCGTCTGCTAAATGACTTAAATGTAATGTAAATGTAAGGTGCAGCTGTAGAACTTTTTAAAGATCTGGGGTCCCATGGAAAAGATTTGGCGTCTCCTGAGGGGGAAAAGGTATGTCATGCCCTCTTCACAGCTGTCTTGGTGTGTTTGGACCATGATAGTTTGTTGGTGATGCGGACACGCTCCATTACAGCCCCTCAATGTTACTGGGGGCTTGTCCAGCCCTCCTTTTCCTAGTGTCCACGATCAGCTCCTTTGTCTTGCTTAGATTGCGGGAGAGGTTGTTGTCCTGGCAGCACATTGCCAGGTCTCTGACCTCCTCCCTGTAGGCCGTCTCATCGTTGTCAGTGATCAGGCCTACATCACTGTTGTGTCGTCAGCAAACTTAATGGTGTTGGAGTCGTGCCTGGCCACGCAGTCGTGGGTGAACAGGGAGTACAGGAGGAGCCTAAGCATGCATCCCTGAGGGGCCCCTGTGTTGAGGTTCAGCGGGGCAGATGTGTTGTTGCCTACCCTTACCACCTGGGGGCGGCCCATGAGGAAGTCTAGGATCCAGTTGCAGAGGGAGGTGTTTAGTCCAAGGGTCCTTAGCTTAGTGATGAGCTTTGTGGGAACTATGGTGTTGAACGTTGTAGTCAATGAACAGCATTCTCACAGGTGTTCCTCTTGTCCAGGTGGGAAAGGGCAGTGTAGAGTGCAATAAAGATTGCATCATCTGTGGAGCTGTTGGGGCGGTATGCGAATTGGAGTGGTTCTAGCATTTCAGGCATGATGTTGATGTGAGACATGACCAGCCTTACAAAGCACTTCATGGCTACCGATGAGAGTGCTACGGGGCGGTAATCAATTAGGCATGTTACCTTTGCTTTCTTGGGCACAGGGACTATGGTGGTCTGTTTGAAACATGTAGGTATCACAAACTCAAACAGGGACATGTTGAAAATGTCAGTGAAGACAGTTGGTCTGCACATGCTCTGAGTACACGTCCTGGTAATCCATCTGGCCCTGTGGCTTTGTGAATGTTGACCTGTTTAAAAAGGTATTGCGCACGTCGGCTAGTGAGAGCATGATCACACAGTCGGCCGGAACAGCTGGTGCTCTCATGCATGCTTCAGTGTTGCTTGCCTCGAAGCGAGCATAAAAAAAGCATTTAGCTCATCTGGCAGGCTCAAAATAGTTTGCAAGCCCTGCCACATCCGACGAGCATCAGAGCCGGTGTAGTAGGAGTCAATCTTAGTCCTGTATTGACTCTTTGCCTGTTTGAATGTTCATCGGAGGGCATAGCGGGATTTCTTATAAGCATCAGGATTAGTGTCGCTCTCCTTGAAAGCGGCATCTCTACCCTTTAGCTCGGGTGTGGATGTTGCCTGTAATCCATGGCTTCTGGTTTGGATATGTACGTACGGTCACTGTGGGGATGACGTCGTCGATGCACTTAATGATGAAGGCAATGACTGAGGTGGTATACTCCTCAATGCCATTGGATAAATCCCAGAACATATTCCAGTCTTTGCTAGCAAAACAGTCCTGCAGCGTAGCATCCACATCACCTGACCACTTCCGTTTTTGCTTGTAATCAGAAGGATAGAATTATGGTCAGATTTGCCAAATGGAGGGCGAGGGAGAGCTTTGTATGCATCGCTGTGTGTGGAGTAACTCTGGTTGCATGTGACATGCTGGTAGAAATTAGGTAAAACGGATTTAAGTTTGCCTGCATTAAAGTCCCCGGCCACTAGGATCACCGCTTCTGGATGAGCATTTTCTTGTTTTCTTATGGCCTTATACAGCTCGTTGAGTGTGGTCATAGTGCCTGCATCAGTTTGTGGTGGTAAATAGACGGCTACGAATAATATAGATGAGAACTCTTGGTAGATAGTGTGGTCTACAGCTTATCATGAGGTATTCTACTTCAGGCGGGCAATACCTTGAGACTTCTTTAATATTACACATTGCACACCAGCAGTTATTGACACACCCTCGCCCCTCGTCTTACCAGACGTAGCTGCTCTGTCCTGCTGATGCGCGGGGAAGCCAGCCAGCTCTATATTATCCATATCGTCGTTCAGCCACGTATCAGTGAAACACAAGATGTTACAGTTTTTTTATGTTGCGTTGGTAGGATAGTCTTAATCGGAAATCGTTTGTTTTCCAATGATTGTATTGTGAAAAACTGAGTTTAAATGTATTTGGCTAAGGTGCATGTAAACTTCCCACTTCAACTGTAAAAACAATGCGGAATAAAAAATAAATAGCACAGTTGGTTAGCATTGTGTAAAACGTCAGTCATCCCCTCCAGCGCCATTATAGTCAGGCCCTATTGGTCAGGTGCATGCGATGCATAAATCAGTCGCATAAAGAAAGCACGGGTTGAGGGAATGGTTTTCCTAAACAAATGAGGGATTTTGGCAAGATTTTCAGCAACACGGACAACGCGATAAACACTGTTCTGTTGATGATGTGGTGGTCGCTGTAGCAGGGTAGGAGAGACAGACAACGGGTGCTAGTCGCAGTCAGTCGCTGTCAATTTGTTTTTTAACACAGCACAGCAAGTCTGAGGCTCGGTGCATATAGTTGATATGATTAAAACACAGGGTGTGTCAATATATGTAAAAAAAAATAATAATTGACCAATCGATTGGTCTGAAGAACAGACAACATTCGGTCGACCAGTATTTATATTTTAGTCAGGGACATCCCTAAAATTGACTCATGTACCATAACATCTGTTGGAGAGATTAGTTATAAACTCAAGCACATTATTCAGTGTACAAAAATGTAGGATTTAGTTCTTGATTTATCCAATATGTTCCTTGAAAACCAGCCATGAATCTTTTGATGTCAAAACTGCACAAATACAAGAGTGCATCTGGAAGAAACTGGGACTGCACCCCTCCCTGGCCTTAGGGTCAGGGCTGTTGGATGCATACCAAACACACACACGGTTTTCAGCCCAAGGAGAGGAGATGGAGGAGGAGGGAGGGGAGAAGAGGGGTCATCAGTTGGCCATTGTGAGTCAGGGAAGAGAGGAACACAGGAGGATACAGAGGAGAGGTTGTGGGTTGGCAGTAGTAAGCCAGTTCTAGGAAAGTGGAGAACATAAACAAGTTCTCCTAGAACCAGGAAGTGGTGACAGGAGGCAGACCAGAAACATATGTGGTCACCACCAAACACACAGAGCTCTCCGTGTCGCCTGCACCGGATGCTCTGTGTAGTACTATGAAGTACGCTACAGAGCTGTACTGTAGTCACCAGCAGAGTTTTCCTTACATTATGTTTGCTTAGGTGGGTTGACGAGGCCTTCTGTGGTGATACCACATTCCTGAGGTTGCCTGGTTGAGTGGAGGTTATGTCATCTCCTCCGCAACAGGCCTAGACTATTAGGAATACAGTATGTAAAAGGAAACTTGACTTGCCACTCCATACAAAGTTTGTCTGCATGTTTCACTTTGCATGTCTACAGCAGAGACTGTTTGGTAAACAACTAGGCTCTAACAGGTTGCTGACAGACTGATGTCATCCCTTAATTGCAACAGAACATTGATAAACAGCCGTTAAAGATATTATATCATGCTGATGAACTGAAGTTTCACCTGAACCACCGTGTACCGATCATAGATAAAAAGCTCAATAAAAATTTGATAAACAGTCATTAGATATGAATCATCCAATGTTGTGGTGTCTACTAGTGAATTCTGCCCTGGACAGGGTTACACGGAGAGGACGGGGAGTGCTGCCGTGCAGTACTGAGTATTAGCAGTGGTGTAAAGTACTTAGGTAGTACTTTAAAGTATTTTTACTAAAGTCATTTTTTTGTTGGTATCTGTACTTCACTTTTTATTTTTTACTTCACTACATTCCTAAAAACAATGATGTACTTTTTACTCCATACATTTTCTCTGACACCCAAAAGTTACATTTTGAATGCTTAGCAGGACAGGAAAAATAGTCAAATTCACACACTTATCAAGAGAACGTCCCTGGCCATCCCTACTGCCTCTGATCTGGCAGACTCACTACAAATCAAATGAATGTTTTATTTGCAAATTATGGCTGAGTGTTGAAGTGTGCTTGCACCTGGCCATCTGAGGGTGCTCGACCGTTTTGAGTCTGCGAGGAGAACGAGAGAGCTTTACATGTGTGAGAGGGTGTGGGGAGTTTGAGGGAGGAACCATTAGAGGGAGGGGATGTGAGAGAAGGTGGAGAGCGCCAAGCCAGGGTGGCGTGAGGGGATGGAGGACTTGGTGGTGTGGGGGGAGGGGGAGGAGGAGGAAAGGTTAATAGGGTTAGTAGCATCTGAGTTTGGAGCAGACTGGGAGGTGCTGCTTTTACCAGAGCTAGGATAAAAAGCTGGGATTTTAGAGGCAGGTACAGTAGAGGGAAGTAGTTTTATGACCCCCACCCCCCCCCCCGCTCTTTTAGCACTTCCGTTAGCCTTCAAACAGAGATGCCAGACCAAAGACTGGTTGTCAAAAATGGAACGGGTGATTTAAAGTAACAAATGCAAAACAACATTGACTTCAGATGGCCAGGGGCCAAATTGTGCTGTCTGGTTTTCTCAATATAAGGAACATGAAATTATTTACACTTTTCAATACTTAAGTACATTTTAGCAATTACATTTACTTTTGATACTTAAGTATATTTAAAACCAAATACTTTTACTCAAGTATTTTACTGGCTGACTTTCACTTTGACTCAAGTCATTTTCTATAAAGGCAGCTTTACTTTAGAATGACAATCGGGTACTTTTTCCACCACTGAGTACGAGTACAGCACGCTGGAGTCACAACTGATATCCCACCACTGAGTATGAGTACAGCACGCTGGAGTCACAACTGATATCCCACCACTGAGTATGAGTACAGCACGCTGGAGTCACAACTGATATCCCACCACTGAGTATGAGTACAGCACGCTGGAGTCACAACTGATATCCCACCACAGAGTACGAGTACAGCACGCTGGAGTCACAACTGATATCCCACCACTGAGTACGAGTACAGCACGCTGGAGTCACAACTGATATCCCACCACTGAGTATGAGTACAGCACGCTGGAGTCACAACTGATATCCCACCACTGAGTATGAGTACAGCACGCTGGAGTCACAACTGATATCCCACCACTGAGTATGAGTACAGCACGCTGGAGTCACAACTGACATCCCACCACTGAGTATGAGTACAGCACGCTGGAGTCACAACTGATATCCCACCACTGAGTATGAGTACAGCACGCTGGAGTCACAACTGATATCCCACCACAGAGTATGAGTACAGCACACTGGAGTCACAACTGACATCCCACCACTGAGTATGAGTACAGCACGCTGGAGTCACAACTGATATCCCACCACTGAGTACGAGTACAGCACGCTGGAGTCACAACTGATACAGTGCAGAACAGTTACATTTCCACACAGACTATGCAACCTCTGCCAGTTGAGCACCCTGTCCTGAACAAAAGGGGAGCGGAGTGTGTGTGTGTGTGTGTGTGTGTGTGTGTGTGTGTGTACATTGGGGCAGGAATTCAGGCAGAAGCTATGCAAAGAGAGCAGCACAGCCAGCAGCTAAACTATAGTGCCCTGGCCCCGAGTTATGCAGCTAAGTCCAGCTCTGTGGCCAATCTCTCGGTTCACATGAAACCTAGCCCATCCCATGTAATGCTACGCTCTGTCAGTGGCAATGGGATAAGACCCACCCACCCTCCCCTCATCACATTACAGCAGGGAGAGATTGGCCGGGGGACCAGAGCATTCTCGCCACACCATGTGTATGCTTGTTGTGCTCACATCAGCAGTTAGTTGTGGAAAATTAACTTCTGGTTATAGAAGCATCACGTAAAACTGCTCTAAACCATCTGTTTTATTTATTTAACTAGGCAAGTCAGTTAAGAACAGATTCTTATTTACAATGACGGCCTACCACGGCCAAAACCGGACGATGCTGGGCCAACTGTGCGCCGCCCTATGGGACTACCAATCATGGCCGGTTGTGATACAGCCTGGAATCAAACCAGGGTCTGTAGTAATGCCTCTGGCACTGAGATGCAGTGCCTTAGACCGATGCGACAGTCGAGAGCACCTGTTGTAAGGTATCAATGAAGAATCACCATAAGCACTGTAATGACAGTAACAGAGCTGTTATAGCCATGTTATAACTATTCCTTAAAGCTCATAAGTAATGTGTTCTGGTCTGACCATGCCATCCACGACGCAAAAGTAACATGAAGGATCCATAGAGGACCTGAAACCACACTGCTTTCTGCTCTCAGCCAAATCACACATTCCACCACTCCCTCCCACGAGTCCTCACTTCAACAATTCTTAGAAAGGCCTCTCGTTGCACTCCATTTATACTTCCCAATCCCTCCCCCCTTTTCTCCCCCTCTCACACTTTACTCTCTCTCAAATTCAAAGGGCTTTATTGTCATGGGAAACATGTTCACATTGCCAAAGCAAGTGAAATAGATAAAAGTTAAACAAAAAATGAACAGTAAACTACACTCAGTAAACAAAAGTTCCAAAGGAATTGAGACATTACAAATGTCATTATGTCTACATAGTGATGTAACGATGTGCAAATAGTTAAAGTACAAAAGGGAAAATAAATAAACATATATGGGTTGTATATACAGTGGTGTTTGTTCTTCACTGGTTGCCCTTTTCTTGTGGCAACAGGTCACAAATCTTGCTGCTGTGATGGCACACTGTGGAATTTCACCCAATAGAGACGGAAATTGTGGGCAGTGTGCACATAGCCTGTCTTCCCTTGAGAGCCATGTCTGCCTACAGCAGCCTCTTTCAATAGCAAGGCTATGCTCACCAAGTCTGTACATAGTCAAAGCTCTCCTTAATTTCTGGTCAGTCAGTGGTCAGGTATTCTGCAATGCTGTACTCTCTGTTAAGGGACAAATAGCATTCTAGTTTGAAAAAAAAAAAACAACTACTAAGCAATGTGTCAAGTAATAAGATTTTTGTCTTCTCATGATTTGATGAACAGAGCCCCAGGACCAGCTTGCTTTGGGGACTTTTCTCCAGGTTCAACTATCTGTAGGTGATGGCTTTGTTATGGAAGGTTTGTAGAATTGAACAGCTCTTTTCTGTATTTTTCCGTCACTCCCTCTCTCTCCACTTGGCTAGAACAGAATGTTCCAACAGTATTCCTGAAATGCACCAGAGAAGCTGTGGTGGCGCCCAGAGGGTGTCTCCCTCTCGCCTCCCCAATCATCACCCTGAATCTGGCCCGCCCACCAATAGGTCATAGGTTAAGAGGAGCTTGTTGTCCACCAATCGGCTTTTCCGCTCAAGAATGTTGTGCCAAATTTGACAACCATAACTCCCATCACTATGGCTACTTAGCTTACATAATGTGGCATGTTTTCCATATTATGAGATCTGATATATAGCAGATCTCCACTGACAAAACATAGCTGAAAGCTAAAACTACATTTCGCCCCAGCAAAGTTAATTGGAAATTGGTTCCCAACATAGCACTTTACATGAGCTGTTTTAAATGTGAATTTCCGCAGCCAGTTCTCTCAGCGAGTTTACACAGGTCTGAACAATGTAGTAAACAGACAGTGCCGAATCCCACCTTCATACTGCTCTGCACAGACTGCACGTAAACAGCAGCCATGCAGTTGAATACGTGAGCCCTGTTTTTTTCCACATCACTTAAATCATTTTCGTCTATCAATAAGAATATTGCCGTAACATTACGGGAAGAGTGAGTTCCCATATTTAAAAGACTGGACGCAATAATATGAACACATTTTTTAAAGATGCATTGAATGAAGTTTCAGTTAAAATATCACATACCATACGCTATTTCCAACAAACACAGTACGCTCAAGTCAAACAGACAGGTAACTAACCTAGTTTTAGCCAGCTAACTAACAAGCACGTGTCACTCATTTGCGCATGTATTATATCCGACCAAATAAACTGGAGTCACAAGACAGTGACGGTTAAGTAACGTTGAGAGGTTGCAAGATTTGGGGAAGTAAATGTACGTTTCAATACAGCTATAATTAACGTGAACGTGTTATTTCCTTGGACAACCATCGTCAAGTACCTAGCTAGTTTAGTTCACCCTTTCCTACAATATAAAAGTTAGTTTTCTATCTAAAAAAATAGCTGGCTAACCTTAGCTAAACTACCACTGGTACAAAACGTGTTGCGCGTGCTGCATGGTTGATGGTAAACATCCGGGCCAGGTGCTCTTACCTCCGGGCGTTGTGGAGAAGAGAGTACCCCCGGGAGTCTGACTATAGCAGTCGGGGAGCTGCGACCAGTCTTTCAGGGTGAGAACCCGGGTAGGGATTGGGCAACTCTTCGCCTCCTGAGCGTTGGTCGTCATCCTGGGTTTATTTGGGTTCTTCTGATCAACCGCAGACAGATGCTTAGTGTGAAGATCGGTTGATCTTGCAAATTGGATTGTTTACCAAACAAGTAATTTGCTAACAAGATAAAAAACAACAAAACCTTAGATACAGTAGCTCGTTTTAGCTAACAAATTAAAACAGACGGAATCGACTGCAGAGCTGTTCAGGGCGGACGGTTTTGTTGCCAGATAAGTATAGCTGTCAGCTCAGCAACAACCGTAGCTTGAGAGAACGAACTGTCTATTGAACATGTTAGCGTGCATTTAACAACTATCAGGGTGCCTCTGGTCATGTGACGTGTTGTGATCGCTACAGCCATATATTATACATACAAAGGCAACAGTCGAACCTGATCTCCACGAAGAAGGGCGACTGATTGGTCAATCAAATATTAGCTCCGCCTGTGAAGGGTGGAGCTGTCCACAACGGAGTGACATGTTCATTTCGATCCGGAAGAGATCTAGTGGATCTAATCTGAAGCGATGGTGTAGAACAGAAAGCAACACTGACCAGAAACAAGTCCCAACTTGTTTTACTTGACAACAATGGCAAAGCAAATACATTATTGAGCAGAAACAACCCCAAGACTCCAAATACAATAAATTCCATCAAAAAAGAGAATAAACTGATCTACATAAATTCACCACATTCTGATAATGTACCTAACTGACTATGACTGAACAAAGCCAATGAAGTTATGACATCACTAAATGGATCCGTCTGTGTAGTGATACCACTCTGAACAACATATTTACATGTACATGTGATGTGTACACAGGCTAGATATATTATACATTCATGGCTGCACAATAAACGTATCACCCGCGTGAGATAAATATATTTAATTGATACAGTATTGATTGTTTTATAATACATGTCATGGGAACAGGGAGTGTGGTACTGTATGACATTTATTTTTTAATTGACCCGAATTTCTCCCAAATTTCGTGGTATCCAATTGGTCATCATAACTCACGGCCCGCCGACAAGGACACAATGCCTGACATGAAGTTTTACCCAAAATTGAACTAATGTGCACACACGTTTCCCGAACAGTTACACACGTCGGGAGAGGTGCATCTGCGACAGCCGAAAGTCGGAACACCGGTTTTCCGACAAGGCTCAGATCAACATGGCAATGTTGCCATTGTTTATTAAAATCTGCATTGAACCTTTCAAATGTATTTTTGCACTGAATATGTACACACGCTGCTGCTACTCTGTTTATCATACAGCGCATTGGGAAAGTATTCAGACCCCTTCCCTTTTCCACATTTTGTTACTTTACAGCCTTATTCTAAAATGTATTAAAACATTTTCTTCTTCAATCAAAACACAATACCACATAATGAAAGAGATTTGCGTCAGTTCATATCTGGTATCAGGACAAAATGTGATTCAGAGTCACCGAATATATTTTAAGTATTTTAATTAAACTCAAACGATAAATGGTAAATGCAATTTTCGTATACAGTATACGGGTTCACTGTATCACCACGCAGGGTAAAGCAGGTAACTGTGTAATGTACTCATATAGCAGTTCTTATACTATGACAGCTTTAGTTCCAACTCGTCCAGTTGGCCTATCATAGTAGAGGCTGAGCATGGTTTAAACTCTTGCTCCGCCTTTGGTGGCACCCGGACTTGTCCAAGTCCCTTGGCGCTTTCCTTTGTCCACATCTGGTTGCTGGGTAGATTAGCTCCGTCTTGTGTCTCCCCCTTGATTCTTCACTCAAACAATTCCTAATATGGTACTGTCCAGTAATCTAACCTCCCTGGTTGGCCTAGAGAGATGCACCCCTCCCCTCTCCAGATTGACCACAGCTTTTATGGCCTGTGTTGGTCAGTCATTACACACCTACATCTGTATTGTTTGTGTGTGTGTGTAACAAAACAATATTCATCTTCAAACAATATGCTAGCAGGCTATAGTGCATAAACATAAATCCTAACAATAACATCACAATACCCCATAATGACATCACAATACCCCATAATGACAAGGCAAAAACAGGTTTTTAGAAATTTCAGACCCTTCGCTATGAGACCCGAAATTGAGCTCAGGTGCATCCTGTTTCCATTGATCATCATTAAGATGTTTCTTCAACTTGGAGTCCACCTGTGCTAAATTCAATTGATTGGACGTGATTTGGAAAGGAACACCCCCTGTCTATAAGGTCCCACAGGTGACAGTGCGTCAGAAAAAAAAACAAGCCATGAGGTCGAAGGATTTGTCTGTAGAGCTCCAAGACAGGATTGTGTCGCGGCATCTGGGGACCGGTACCAAAACATTTCTGCAGCATTGAAGGTCCCCAAGAACATAGTAACCTCAATCATTCTTAAATGGATGAAGTTTGGAACCACCAAGACTCTTCCTAGAACTGGCCGCTCGGCCAAACTGAGCAATCGGGGGAGAAGGGCCTTGGTCAGGGAGGTGACCAAGAACACGATGGTCACAGAGAGCTCCTCTGTGGAGATGAAGAAAACCTTCCATAAGGACAACCATCTCTGCAACACTCCACTAATCAGGGCTTTATGGTAGTGGCCAGACGGAAGCCACTCCTCAGTAAAAGGCATCACAGCCCTCTTGGCATTTGTCAAAAGGCATCAACAGCCTTGGTTTCTCAAATGACCGCCTCGCCTGGTTCACCAACTACTTCTCTGATAGAGTAAAGCCCCGCCTTATCTCAGCTCACTGGTCACCATAGCAGCACCAACCCGTAGCATGCGCTCCAGCAGGTATATCTCACTGGTCATCCCCAAAGCCAAATCCTCCTTTGGCTGCCTCACCAGTTCTCTGCTGCCAATGACTGGAACGAACTGCAAAAATCACTGAAGCTGGAGACTCATCTCCCTCACTAGCTTTAAGCACCAGCCGTCAGAGCAGCTCACAGATCACTGCACCTGTACATAGCCCATCCAACTACCTCATCCCCATACTGTATTTATTTATCTTGCTCCTTTTCACCCCAGTATCTCTACTTGCACAGCTATCACTCGTGTTTAATTGGTATATTGTAATTACTTCGCCACCATGGCCTATTTATTGCCTTACCTCGTTTGCACACACTGTATATATACTTTTTCTACTGCATTATTGACTGTTTGTTTACTCTGTGTGTCGAACTGCTTTATCTTGGCCAGGTCGCAGTTGTAAATGAGAACTTGTTCTCAACTTGCCTACCTGGTTAAATAAAGGTGAGATAAATAAACGACTCAATGAGAAACAAGATTCTCTGGTCTGATGAAACCAAGATTGAACTCTTTGGCCTGAATGCCAACTGTCACATCTGGAGGAACCCTGGCACCATCCCTACGGTGAAGCATGGTGGTGGCAGCAACATTCTTTGGGGATGTTTTCAGCAGCCTGGGACTAGTCAAGATCCAAGGAAAGATGAAAGGAGCTAAGTACAAAGATCCTTGATGAAAACCTGCTCCAACAGGACGACCCTAAGCACACAGCCAAGACAACACAGGAGTGGCTTCTTGACAAGTCTCTGAATGTCCTTGAGTGGTCCAGCCAGAGCCTGAACCCAATCGAACATCTCTGGAGACCTGAAAATAGCTGTGCAGCGACGCTCCCCATCCAACCTGACAGAGCTTGAGAGGATCTGGAGAGAATGGGAGAAACTCCCCAAATAAAGGTGTGCCAAGCTTTTAGCGTCATATCCAAGAAGACTCAGGCTGTAAATGTGATGTTTTTGCTTTGTCATGGGGTATTGTGTGGATTGATGAGGGAAAAAAACATGAATACATTTTAGAATAAGGCTGTAAAGTAACAAAATGTGGGAAAAGTGAATAGCACTGTAGCTATTTAGCGGTCTTAAGGCTTGGGGATAGTAGCTGTTCAGGAGCCTGCTGGGCTGTCCGCACCACCCTCTGTAGCGCCATGCAATCGAGGGCGGTGCAGTTGCCATACCAAGCAGTGATGCAACCAGTCAAGATGCTTTCAATGGTGCAGTTGAGGGCCCACGCCAAATATTTTCAACCTCCTAAGGGTGAAGAGGCGCTGTGTGTGTGGACCATTTTAAGTCCTTACTGATTTGGACATCGATTGTGGGAAAAGTCTCAGCTCAGGGATGATAGACGCGTTTCCCACTAGTAATCACCAGTTGGAGGGGCATCCAAGTAGATTTCCCCCAGTCATATGTGGTAAATATCACCTTCCCACTTGGTTATGAGCATTAGCTGTCAATGTTAATATTTATTAAAATGTAACGCATCAGAGCCATGAGTTGAGTGTGCATATTCTATTTTGTAAGATGACAATGCATTGTGTTGAAACTAGTCAAACATGCTATTCATTTTGGTGAAATGAAAACAAAGCCCTACCTACACAAACAATAAAGTGCACAGCCACAAGTACATTTCAATATGTTTATTGAATATTAAGGTAAATATTTCACATTAATACAGGCTACGTAAAGTAGAGCCACTATACGACATGAAATGTACTCTCCTTTTAACCCTTTTTAGTATGTAAACAATTATACATGTATTTACCACTAAAAGGTATTCTGATTTCTTCCTCTCTTTAGGTAATCATCATCCTCTAGTTGTTGGCTGAGTATCATTAGCTACGTCATCATCAGCTCTCCCCCTGAGGAGAACGAGAACTCTGTACGCGAGTCGAAGTCCTAAATCTAAGCTACAGAGCATGGAGCCGGTTGGACAGGCTGTCAGTTTATTCATCAGACATCAACAGGACTTTAAACAGAACTAGGGCCCAGAGTTTTCCCTCCCGACTCCACAACAGCCATCGCTGAAATGGTAGTATATTTCTTTATTTCTTATTTTGAGTTAGGCACATTAAAGAACGGTGTAAAGATCATTTCTCTCCATTTCTTCAAACTCTGCTTTGCTCTTCGTTCTCTACTAAAGTTAACATGTTTTACAATTCTGTTGATTTTTGTTGTCAGTTGGAAATGAAATTCATGTTTGTGGTGTGTGTGCGTTTGATTTCTGTCGATGCCAGCCGGCTAGTTGACGTGGTTCAGGTGCACGTGAGGAGCCCAGGTACCAGGCCACACCTGAACGAGGAGGAAGAAGATGAGAAGTGGAACAGGGGAGAGAGAAGGAGATTCCATTAGCAAGGAGAAGTGTGTGTGTGTGTGTGTGTGTGTGTGTAGAAAAAGTTTCACCTGCTGTGGGTCGGTGTTGTCTGCGTTGTTGGGGACCACCTTGATGATGGGGCTCCATGCAGGGTCAGCAGCATGCAGTCCGTTGAACATGCCCCCCCCCGGACTCTCCCCCATAGGGGGGTGGGGGGGCAGTATGGTCCCTCCATACATCGACATGGCCATACCCTGGAGACAACCAGGTCATTATACACATCACAACCAGGTCTACTAACTACAGTATATTAACATGGTCCTACCCTGGAGACAACCAGGTCTACTAACTACAATATATTAACATGGTACAACCAGGTCTACTAACTACAGTATATTAACATGGTCCTACCCTGGTACAACCAGGTCTACTAACTACATTATATTAACATGGTCCTACCCTGGTACAACCAGGTCATTATACACATCACAACCAGGTCTACTAACTACAGTATATTAACATGGTCCTACCCTGGTACAACCAGGTCTACTAACTACATTATATTAACATGGTACAACCAGGTCTACTAACTACAGTATATTAACATGGTCCTACCCTGGTACAACCAGGTCTACTAACTACAGTATATTAACATGGTCCTACCCTGGTACAACCAGGTCTACTAACTACATTATATTAACATGGTACAACCAGGTCTACTAACTACAGTATATTAACATGGTCCTACCCTGGTACAACCAGGTCTACTAACTACAGTATATTAACATGGTCCTACCCTGGAGACAACCAGGTCATTATACACATCACAACCAGGTCTACTAACTACAGTATATTAACATGGTCCTACCCTGGAGACAACCAGGTCTACTAACTACAGTATATTAACATGGTCCTACCCTGGTACAACCAGGTCTACTAACTACAGTATATTAACATGGTCCTACCCTGGTACAACCAGGTCTACTAACTACAGTATATTAACATGGTCCTACCCTGGAGACAACCAGGTCATTATACACATCACAACCAGGTCTACTAACTACAGTATATTAACATGGTCCTACCCTGGTACAACCAGGTCCACTAACTACAATATATTAACATGGTACAACCAGGTCTACTAACTACAGTATATTAACATGGTCCTACCCTGGTACAACCAGGTCTACTAACTACAGTATATTAACATGGTCCTACCCTGGAGACAACCAGGTCATTATACACATCACAACCAGGTCTACTAACTACAGTATATTAACATGGTCCTACCCTGGAGACAACCAGGTCTACTAACTACAGTATATTAACATGGTCCTACCCTGGAGACAACCAGGTCCACTAACTACAGTATATTAACATGGTCCTACCCTGGAGACAACCAGGTCATTATACACATCCCAACCAGGTCTACTAACTACAGTATATTAACATGGTCCTACCCTTGAGACAACCAGGTCATTATACACATCCCAACCAGGTCTACTAACTACAGTATATTAACATGGTACAACCAGGTCTACTAACTACAGTATATTAACATGGCACAACCAGGTCTACTAACTACAGTATATTAACATGGTACAACCAGGTCCACTAACTACAGTATATTGACATGGTCCTACCCTGGAGACAACCAGGTCCACTAACTACAGTATATTAACATGGTCCTACCCTGGTACAACCAGGTCCACTAACTACAGTATATTAACATGGTCCTACCCTGGTACAACCAGGTCCACTAACTACAGTATATTAACATGGTCCTACCCTGGTACAACCAGGTCTACTAACTACAGTATATTAACATGGTCCTACCCTGGAGACAACCAGGTCATTATACACATCACAACCAGGTCTACTAACTACAGTATATTAACATGGTCCTACCCTGGAGACAACCAGGTCTACTAACATGGTCCTACCCTGGAGACAACCAGGTCCACTAACTACAGTATATTAACATGGTCCTACCCTGGAGACAACCAGGTCTACTAACTACAGTATATTAACATGGTCCTACCCTGGAGACAACCAGGTCATTATACACATCACAACCAGGTCTACTAACTACAGTATATTAACATGGTCCTACCCTGGTACAACCAGGTCTACTAACTACAGTATATTAACATGGTCCTACCCTGGAGACATCCAGGTCCACTAACTACAGTATATTAACATGGTCCTACCCTGGTACAACCAGGTCCACTAACTACAATATATTAACATGGTACAACCAGGTCTACTAACTACAGTATATTAACATGGTCCTACCCTGGTACAACCAGGTCTACTAACTACAGTATATTAACATGGTCCTACCCTGGTACAACCAGGTCTACTAACTACAGTATATTAACATGGTACAACCAGGTCTACTAACTACAGTATATTAACATGGTCCTACCCTGGTACAACCAGGTCATTATACACATCACAACCAGGTCTACTAACTACAGTATATTAACATGGCACAACCAGGTCTACTAACTACAGTATATTAACATGGTACAACCAGGTCCACTAACTACAGTATATTAACATGGTCCTACCCTGGTACAACCAGGTCCACTAACATGGTCCTACCCTGGAGACACGGACCAGAAGAGGAACGGCCATTTGAAAATATCATATCACCTTCTCAAATAGACAAAGGTGTGTCAAAACAACAACCCAGTTCAAGACAGAGTTAAGAAAAGATTTACTAAATAAACAAAAACAAAAATCTAAATGAATCACAAGGTAACAAGACCTATACATAAGAATAACGAGGCTATATACAGGGGGTACCGGTAACGAGTCAGTGTGCAGGGGTACAAGTTAGTCCAGGTAGTTTGTGTGTTACCTTAGGGAAGTCCATGTAGTTGTTGGGGTGGTTGATGTGTTGCTGGTGGTAGTTAGCGGGGTTAGAGATGCCGGTGTCGTCCTGCTCCATGGGCTGGTACTGGGAGAAGGTGTGGTCCGCCTGCAGCCCAGGGTGGACCATGTGACTGCCCATCAGGGGCTGAGACCAACCTGACATGGCTTCTAGAGGAGGAGATGGGAGGTAAGAGACCGAGAGATACTGTGTCAAATCAAATGTTATTTGTGTGTGTGTGTGTGTGTGTGTTTTTATTTATTTATTTTTTATTTAACCTTTATTTAACCAGGTAGGCAAATTGAGAACACGTTCTCATTTACAATTGCGACCTGGCCAAGATAAAGCAAAGCAGTTCGACACATACAACAACACATAGTTACACATGGAGTAAAAACAAACATATAGTCAATAATACAGTGAAAAAAAAAAAAAAAATTTAAAAAAATAAGTCTATATACAATGTGAGCAAGTGAGGTGAGATAAGGGAGGTGAAGGCAAACAGATATATGTATAAATAAATAAAAATATAAAAAGGCCATGGAGGCGAAGTGAGTACAACACAGCAAGTAAAATAAAAACTAAAAAAAACACTGGAATGGTTGGTTTGCATTGGAAGAAAGTGCAAAGTAGAGACAGAAATAATGGGGTGCAAAGGAGCAAAATAAATTAATAAATAAATACAGTAGGTAAAGAGGTAGTTGTTTGGGCTAAATTGTAGATGGGTTATGTACAGGTGCAGTAATCTATGAGCTGCTCTGACAGCTGGTGCTTAAAGCTAGTGAGGGAGATAGGTGTTTCCAGTTTCAGAGATTTTTGTAGTTCGTTCCAGTCATTGGCAGCAGAGAACTGGAAGGAGAGGCGTCCAAAGGAAGAATTGGTTTTGGGGGTGACTAGAGAGATATACCTGCTGGAGCGCGTGCTACGGGTAGGTGCTGCTATGGTGACCAGCGAGCTGAGATAAGGGGGGACTTTACCTAGCAGGGTCTTGTAGATGACCTGGAACCAATGGGTTTGGCGACGAGTATGAAGCGAGGGCCAGCCAACGAGAGTGTACAGGTCGCAGTGGTGGGTAGTATATGGGGCTTTGGTGACAAAACGGATGGCACTGTGATAGACTGCATCCAATTTATTGAGTAGGGTTTTGGAGGCGTGTGTGAGTGGGGGGGCAGTGGAGTGTGTGTGTGTGTACGCAAGGTGGGGTATCTATATACCCATTAGCTGTTTATCAGGGCTGTAGACATTGGGGATGGAGAGACCAGCGTGGGTTAGCAGTTGTGTGTGAACACATGGATCTGGTGTGTGTCCGTCCGGTGTGTGTCCGTCCGGTGTGTGTCCGTCCGGTGTGTGTCCGTCCGGTGTGTGTCCGTCCGGTGTGTGTCCGTCCGGTGTGTGTCCGTCCGGTGTGTGTCCGTCCGGTGTGTGTCCGTCCGGTGTGTGTCCGTCCGGTGTGTGTCCGTCCGGTGTGTGTCCGTCCGGTGTGTGTCCGTCCGGTGTGTGTCCGTCCGGTGTGTGTCCGTCCGGTGTGTGTCCGTCCGGTGTGTGTCCGTCCGGTGTGTGTCCGTCTGGTTTGTGTGACTACTCACCTGAGGCGCTGCCGACTCCGAAGGACCATATGCCTCCCTGTCCTACAGGAGCGGTGTAGGAGGTCTGGAGGAGAGGAGGGTTGACGGTGGTCTGTCTGATCCTCGCCAGCCTCTCTGTACCGATGGGAGGAGGCACCTTCCTGTCCTGCTGGCTGCTGCCCTGGCCCTGCTTGGCCTGGTGGGGAGGGGGGGCCACGGGGCCAGACGACAACACCTTGGAGGGAGGGGGCACCGCCTGGGACTCGCCTAGGGAGAGGAGGGGTTAAAGATTAGGGGGTTTGAGTCTAAAAGACAGTTATACAATTTAAGAGTTTTTCCTTAGTTAAATCATTTTTTTCCCTGTGTGCGGAATTTCTGGAAAATAAGCTCTGTGGGCATCTTAGATTGTTTACACATCTGTGTCAGTACCTGATGTGGCAGCGCTCCAGGGGTGAGGGGAGAAGTGCTGTCTGCTGAAGGAGGGGGTGCCCACAGCTGCTGGGCCGTGTAGATAGACTGGACTACCAGACATACTGGTAGCATAGCTGGTCAGACTCAGAGCTGTAAGACAAGGAGAGAGTTTGGGACATATAGAATGTAAGGTCAAAAAGTTGAATATAAAAAATTAAATCTAAATGTCGCTTTCTTTTACCAATTTGACTGTTGACCATCCTCTGTGAGGCAGAGCGGTACCCAGGGGCCTTGGAGCTGTCTGGAGGAGGGGCCATCATGCCATCCATCTGTCCCATGTAGGCGGGGGGGGCAGAATACTGCTGCTCAGGAGGGGAGCGGGCAGGGAGGTGGCACGCACCCCACACCTGGTTGTTACCCACCTAATAGAGAGACAAGTGGTCAGTGAGCAACTAGACCACAGGTGTGACCCGAAATGAGTAGGCACTGAAGTTTAGGTCACAACATTTTCTGCATTAAATCGAAACTGGACATAGCTGAAGTCGGGGCAGTCTCTTTGGATCTTACAAAAGGCATTTGATACTGTGAATCATGAGGTCCTCCTATCCAAATCATCCTCCCTTAATGTGTCCACTGAAGTTGGTTGGATGTATTCCTATCTGACGAACAGAAGTCATCGTTTTTTGGGGGGGGGACACTCAGTCTCGTTACTATAACATTGGGGTCCAACAAGGGTCAATATTAGGACCCCTTCTGTTTACCATCTATATACAGTTGAAGTCGGAAGTTTACATACACCTTAGTCAAATACATTTAAACTCAGTTTTTCACAATTCCTGACATTTAATCCAAGCAAAATTCCTTGTCTTAGGTCAGTTAGGCTCACCACTTTATTTTAAGAATGTGAAATGTCAGAATAATAGTAGAGTTATTTATTTCAGCTTTTATTTCTTTCATCACATTCCCAGTGGGTCAGAAGTTTACATACACTCAATTAGTATTTGGTAGCATTGCCTTTAAATTGTTTAACTTGGGTCAAACATTTCAGGTAGCCTTCCACAAGCTTCCCAAAATAGGTTGGGTGAATTTTGCCCCATTCCTCCTGACAGAGCTGGTGTAACAGTCAGGTTTGTAGGCCTCCCTGCTCGCAACACGCTTTTTCAGTTCTGCCCACAAATTTTCTATAGGATTGAGGTCAGGGCTTTGTGATGGCCACTCCAATACCTTGACTTTGTTGTCCTTAAGCCATTTTGCCACAACTAAGGAAGTATGCTTGGGGTCTTTGTCCATTTGCGGCCAAGCTATAACTTCCTGACTGATGTCTTGAGATATTGCTTCAATATATCCACATCATTTTCCTTCCTCAAGATGCCATCTATTTTGTGAAGTGCACCAGTCCCTCCTGCAGCAAAGCACCCCCACAACATAATGCTGCCACCCCCATGCTTCACGGTTGAGATGGTGTTCTTCGGCTTGCAAGCCTCCCCCTTTTTCCTCAACATAACAATGGTTATTATGGCCAAATAGTTCTATTTTTGTTTCATCAGACCAGAGGACATTTCTCCAAAAAGTATGATCTTTGTCCCCATGTGCAGTTGCAAACCGTAGTCTGGCTTTTTATGGCGGTTTTGGAGCAGTGGCTTCTTCCTTGCTGAGCGGCCTTTCAGGTTAAGTCGATATAGGACTCATTTTACTGTGGATATAGATACATTTGTACCCGTTTCCTCCAGCATCTTCACAAGGTCCTTTGCTGTTGTTCTGGGATTGATTTGCACTTTTCGCACCAAAGTACGTTCATCTCTAGGAGACAGAACGCGTCTCCTTCCTGAGCAGTATGACGGCTGTGTGGTCCCATGGTGTTTATACTTGCATACTATTGCTTGTACAGATGAACGTGGTACCTTCAGGCGTTTGGAAATTGCTCCCAAGGATGAATCAGACTTGTGGGTGTCTACAATTTTTGGTTTCTGAGGTCTTGGCTGATTTCTTTTGATTTTCCCATGATGTCAAGCAAAGAGGCACTGAGTTTGAAGGTAGGCCTTCAAATACATCCACAGGTGCACCTCCTATTGACTAAAATAATGTCAATTAGCCTATTAGAAGCTTCTAAAGCCATGACATCCTTTTATGGAATTTTCCAAGCTGTTTAAAGGCACAGTCAACTTAGTGTATGTAAACTTCTGACCCACTGGAAATGTGATACAGTGAATTATAAGTTAAATAATCTGCCTGTAAACAATTGTTGGAAAAATCACGTGTGTCATGCACAAAGTAGATGTTCTAACCGACTTGCCAAAACTATAGTTTGTTAACAAGACATTTTTGGAGTGGTTGAAAAAGGAGTTTTAACGATTCCAACTTCAAATGTAAATGATCTCCCATTTGCTTACCCACAAGTTAACATGCAGACAATACAGTTCTGTATGTACACAAAAAATAGACAAGTTGTCAACAAGTTAACTGAAGCTGTAGCACATTATTCTAAATGGACAACTAATTCTTGCCTGCATTTAAATATCAACAAAACTATGTACTTCTCCAAGAAATCCATTGATTCCTCCCAACGAGCTGTTCTTGTTAATGGGGAGAATCTGGAAGTTGTGTAACCTCAGGTATCTCAGAGGTTTTTTGGGGACTCCAACTTGACATTTAAGAAACATGTGACGTGGTTAACAAGGTCAAGTTTGGATTATCCAGCTTTAGGTTAAGACCTTTCCTTCCTCTAGAGGCCACCAAACTACATATGCATGCTATGATCTTCTCACATGTTGGTCACAAGCAGGAGCTACTATTCTGAAACCAATTGAATCACTCTACAAACAACCACTTAATATTTTTGATAACAAACTAAACAGTTACCACCATTTGTCATATCATTTACAAACATAATGTATGTAGTCTGGATAGGTTTAAGCAGTATGTAGATGCAAGCCTGGTCTTTAAGATCCTGCATGGTCTCCACTCCTATGCCGGCATATGATGCTCAAGGAAAGCACCTCCAGGACAACAAGAGCAGTAACTAGAGGTTGATTGCGTTGGCCCTTTTCGACACAGTAATTTCGATCAATCGCCCTTCTCTGTTACAATATACTGGAATGCAATGCCAATGGACTTGAGAAACTGCACTGATTATTGGATTTTTAAATGTAAAATTGAAAACATGGCTCAAATCTATCTAAACCTGTACACATGAGTTATCTGTGGCTCCTCATATGTAAGATGACAGTTGATGATAGTGTTGTTGTTAAAATGATATATTATTGGATGTAATGTATTTTGTATTGTTTTAGTGAGTATTTGTATAGTGGCTGTGTAAAGGACCTTACCTGCCCAGGGACTACTGGTGCAAATGAGCTTTTGGCTAACCCCGGCACATTTACATGGATGTTGCATTATTGTAATATTGATGTTGATTAATGTGCATTATCCCCTATAAATAAAGAAATACACCTTCAAAACATGTTGTTACTCTATGGCAGCGCTCTCCAACCCTGTTCCTGGACAGCTACCCTCCTGTAGGTTTACACTCCAACCCTGTTCCTGGAGATCTACCCTCCTGTAGGTTTACACTCCAACCCTGTTCCTGGAGAGCTACCCTCCTGTAGGTTTACACTCCAACCCTGTTCCTGGAGATCTACCCTCCTGTAGGTTTACACTCCAACCCTGTTCCTGGAGAGCTACCCTCCTGTAGGTTTACACTCCAAACCTACAGGAGGGTAGCTGTCCAGGAACAGGGTTGGAGTAAAAACCTACAGGAGGGTAGCTCTCCAGGAACAGGGTTGGAGTAAAAACCTACAGGAGGGTAGCTGTCCAGGAACAGGGTTGGAGTAAAAACCTACAGGAGGGTAGCTGTCCAGGAACAGGGTTGGAGTAAAAACCTACAGGAGGGTAGCTGTCCAGGAACAGGGTTGGAGTAAAAACCTACAGGAGGGTAGCTGTCCAGGAACAGGGTTTGAGTAAAAACCTACAGGAGGGTAGCTGTCCAGGAACAGGGTTTGAGTAAAAACCTACAGGAGGGTAGCTGTCCAGGAACAGGGTTGGAGTGTAAACCTACAGGAGGGTAGCTGTCCAGGAACAGGGTTGGAGTGAAAACCTACAGGAGGGTAGCTCTCCAGGAACAGGGTTGGAGTGTAAACCTACAGGAGAGTAGCTCTCCAGGAACAGGGTTGGAGTAAAAACCTACAGGAGGGTAGCTGTCCAGGAACAGGGTTGGAGAGCGCTGCTCTATTGAAATAATAAATGATTCTGTGGAGAACAGAAATAGTAGAAAATAATGTGTGGTGGCACCCACCTGGTTGTTGTTGTCAAACATGCTGCTGAAATGGTTGAAGAGAGCTGCAGGGCCGAAGTTAGGGGGCATCTGCTGGGGCTTGGCCCCACCATGGACCTGCTGCTGCATCTGAGAGCCGTTCATCAGACCCATGGAGGACTGGGGCTGAGGGGGCATGGAGGGCGGCTGGGACGCCTGGGGCTGCTTCTGTTTGGGGTGCTCATGTTGCTGCGTGTTGTGGGGTAGGAACGTTTGTTGCTGTGTGTTATGGGGTAGGAACGTTTGTTGCTGTGTGTTATGGGGTAGGAACGTTTGTTGATGCTGGTCGAGGTGTTGGTAGTAGGGCCCTGTCGGGGGCTGCATGCGGTGTGAGACACGGGGAGCGGGAGCCGAGAAGTGAGGTACGGTGCTGTTGAGGTGTGTGTGTGAGGGGGTGGAGGAGGATGGGGGGAGGTGGGAGCTGGACTGAAGAGGGAGGAGAGGTGGAGGGGGGTCTGATGACGAGGAGGTGAGGAGAGGAGGGGGTTGGTGCTGCTGGCGGGGCTCAGGTTTGGAGGGGGCAGCCATGACAGGGGCGGTGAAACCACCTGAACTAACCACATTGTTGACTGAGACGGACAGGGCCTCCTGAGAGAGAGAGGGGGTCAGCTTCTCCTTGCCTGGGGGAGCAGTGGGGGCGCTGGGGGGTGACTTGGGGGGCTGAGAGATGGGGATGACCTGGGGTTGAAGAGGGTTAGGGGCGTTTGTAGCCGTTAAGCCCGTGTGTTGGTGGGCGGGAGACCCTGTACCTCTCACTGAGTGACTACTACTACTGACAGTGGTGGCAGTAACCATGGCGACAGAGTTGACCCCTATGTGCTTGGGGTCAGAGGTGAACAGCTGTTTCCTGACTGAGGAGGGTGTGGGGGTGCTGGGCTGGGCCCCAAGGGGGGGGTTAGGGTTGTGGGGTGACCCTGTAGTAGTAGCTGTCTGACAGTTAGAAGCACTAGGACTGGAGACAGAGGACCCCGTGGATGATGTGTTATTGTGATCATTATGACTAGACAAGTTGGCTCTGGGCTGGTTGTTACCACTACTACCACCGTTGTGTTTGGGGGAGCTGTTGGCGCTACCGGGACTCAGCGGCCGCACCGGGAACGGGCCCCACGTGCTGGCGGCAGGGGAAAAGGTCCCACCGAACTGGGCCATGGGCAGCATGGGGTGTCTGATCTGATGCATGGTCTGGGCTGCCAGGAGGGCCAGCTGGGGATGGGCGTAGGCCAGGGGGAGAGACACGGGGAAGGGCGGTCTCACCCCAGACAGACCCTTACCCATCTTACCCCCTGTCTGAGAGGAAGAGGACTGGAAGGAGACCCCAGAGGACGTGACCAGGGAGCCCAGGGCCTTGGCCCCAACGCTGAGGTTAAGGTTAGCCCCAATGGGGGTGGGGAAGGGGGCTGAGGTGATCTTGGAGCCCGGGGCCCTGATGTGATTCCTGGGGATGAGGTCCTCTAGTTCCTTGGCTGGGTCCTGGATCAGAGAGTTGATCAGCTGGACAGCGTGGCGTGTCGACTCCGTGCCACCTCTGGAATGGACCATCACAACACAGGGGTCAGGGGCCACACAACAATGTACACATTCCACGGACATGGTTCTAACCATTCACAGTATTTCAACTCTTCACTGATATCCTGGAGATACGGCAGGAGGATTGATGAATCAACACATGATTATTACTCTGTTAAATACTTAGAATCCCTCAGATAAATCAACACGTGATTATTACTCTGTTAAATACTTAGAATCCCTCAGATAAATCAACACGTGATTATTACTAGTTTCTCTGCTTTCCTCCTGTTCAGTTCTAGACTCTGTTGACTAGTGTAATAATGGGCTGCTGCCACCAGAGGCCAGGCTCTCCATCTCTCTGGTCCTACCTGATGGTGATCATTCTCTCTCCGTTCTTGTCTTTCTGTTTGTCCACGTCAATGTGTGCTCCCGTGACGTTCTGTATAGCTGTGATGTTGCAGCCTCCTCTACCCATGATCCTCGACACCACCGAGGCCGGCACCGATAGCTTCTTAGACCTGCAGCCCGGAGAGAAAGAGGTTCATATGGGGTTTAGAACTGGGCCAAAGGACAAGATCCATGGGGAGCCACAAGCCTGACAACTTATTTTTCCTCATTGTCTAAAACAGTGGTTCCCAACCAGGGAATCGGGGGGCACTTGGCCTGTCCACTGGGGGGCACTTGGCCTGTCCACTGGGGGGCACTTGGCCTGTCCACTGGGGGGCACTTGGCCTGTCCACTGGGGGGCACTTGGCCTGTCCACTGGGGGGCACTTGGCCTGTCCACTGGTAAAATGCACGAGGGGGTACTCCGGGCAGAAAAACATTCAGTTGGTGGTACAGTAACCAAAAAAGGTAGGGAACCACGGAACTAAAAAAATAAAAAAATAAATATATATATATATATATAAATATATATATATATATATATATATATATAAATATATAAATATATATATATAAATATATAAATATATATATATATATATATATATATATATATTTTAGTCCAGTGGTTCCCTACCTTTTTTTATATATATATAATAGATTTACTTGAAGCATTTCTAGATGGAGTGTGTGTGTACCCACCGTCTCACCACCTCCTTCCAACCCTCCTCTCTCTTCTGTCCCCTCTTGGGGCTGGTGAGGCTCTTGCTGTTGGGGGATGTGACGGACAGAGACATGGTCTTAAACTGAGATGGTACAGAGCTGCTGGGGGTCAACTCACTCATGTCTGGAGCTCTGAGAGGTTGGGGGGGAAGAAAGAGGGGGAGAGAACAAGGGGGAGGAAGAGAGAGAAAGGGATAAAGGTCAGATTGACATTTAATAAGGTTGAGGTTTTATCTATGTACTTGTAATAGAAATGCACTGTTGTGTGTGATTTGATGGTTTCCTTTAGTAAACCGACAGTTGTTAGTCAAAGTCAAACCAACAGCTCTCCTCTAAAGCGCTGCAGGTCACTCACTTATGTGTAGGCTTAGAGATGGAGACGGTGACTTGGTTGCCTGGGTGTAGCTGCAGACAGTGTTTCTTCTCCGGGCCTGGCAGCAGGCTATGAGTGGGGCCCGAGGACGAAGAGGAGGAGGACGAAGAGGAGGATGAGGAAGAAGAGGGGAGGTCGGGGAGGAAGTTGAGCTCCTGGCTCTTGCCTCCGCTGCTGCTACTCTCACTAGCACAGTCGGTGCTGTCCAGGGGGTCCGAGTCGCTGGTGCCCCCCGCCCCTGTCACCCCACCACCCCGTGGCTCCCCATGGATCTTGTTGGCCTTGTGCTGTGCCAGCACCACCTGCTGGACAGAGATGGAATCATCACTGATTAGACACCTTGATTGACAGATTGTTTGATGTATAACTGAGTGGAAAAGACGAGTGGACATGTGTACATATTTGCAGCCACCCAGAAAAGCACAGCTTCACTCTCGTTCTTAAATTTAGCTAGGCTACATTATATTCTGCAGTCATGTCACATAATACATCATTTGGGGGGGCAGGTAGCCTTTAGAGTGTTGGACTAGTAATTGAAAGGTTGCAAGATCGAATTCCCGAGCTGACAAGGTAAAAATCTGTCGTTCTGCCCCTGAACAAGGCAGTTAACCCACTGTTCCTAGGCCGTCATTGAAAATAAGAATTTGTTCTTAACTGACTTGCCTTGTTAAATAAAGGTAAAATAATAAATACAATTTTAAAAAACCACAGTACCAGTCAAAAGTGGACACACCTACTCCTTCAAGGGCTTTTCTTTATGTTTTACTATTTTCTACATGGTCGAATTGCTGCAAAGAAACCACTACTAAAGGACAACAATAAGAAGTAGAGAATTGCTTAAGCCAAGAAACACAAGCAATGGACATTAGACTGGTGAAAATCTGTCCTTTCAAAGTTCTTGAAATGTTTCGGATTGACTGATCTTCATGTCTTAAAGTAATGATGGACTGTCATTTCTCTTTGCTTATTTGAGCTGTTCTTGCCATATGGACTTGTTCTTTTACTAAATATGGCTATCTTCTGTATACCACCCCGACCTTGTCACAACCCAACTGATTGGCTCAAACTTTTTTTTGGTTACTACATGATTCCATATGTGTTATTTCATAGTTTTGATGTCTTCACTATTATTCTACAATGTAGAAAATAGTAAAAATAAAGAAAAACCCTTGAATGAGTAAGTGTGTCCAAACCTCTGACTGGTACTGTATAGATATATACACACATTACAAAAATTAAATCAAATCTATATTTTAAATACACCAACCACCTGTGGGTCCTGCAGTATGATTGGTTAATACCTGTGGGTTCAGACATATGATTGGTTCGCTGGGGGACGAGTCCTTGGTCTTGTTCTTCTTGCTTTTGCGGCTGGCACTGGTCGTCGTGGCAACACTGGCCCTCTTCTTGCCGAACACACAGCTGAAGGTGGCGGGGATACCGATGGTGGTGGTAGTGGTCGCACTGGGGGGGTCGATGGGGGGGTCCACTTCTGGAGAGGGAACGACAGAGTTGAAGGAATAGTTCCACAATATTACACATTTGTTTCCTTACCATAAACTGTCTACGGACAAAGAGTGACTACAATTTACACTTTGCTTTTGTTAAACTAGCCACCACAAACAAATGTTATTATCAGCATTTTGGGAACAAATTATTAGATATTGAAACCAAGATATAATTTACCCTCAGCGGAGTCGTCCTGCTTCTGCATCTCACCGTCTTCCTCCTCATCCTCCTCCTTGGTAGTCTTCTGCTCCTCTTCCTCCTCCCCCTCCTCCCCCTCCTCCTGCTTTCTCTTCTGTTCCTCCTTCTTCTTCTTGCGCTTCTCCTTGCGTTTCTCTCTCTTGGCGGCCAGGGCCTGCTTCTTGCTCTCCTCTCTGGACTTCTCCAGGTCGAGCTCCTTCAGGAGAATGCTGGCGTTCTTGTTGGCCTCTGCAGCCTGCTGGTCTTTGGCTTTGACGATGGTCTCCATGCACTGATGGCACTTCTTCAACAACTCCTGAGAGAGAGGGAGGGATGGAGAGAGAGGAGGGAGAGAGAACCGTTAGGGTTATGCTTTGACGATGGTCTGCATGCACTGGTGGCACTTCAACAACTCCGGTGAGGGAGGGATGGAGAGAGTTAGTCCAAACCGGTTGAGGTGTTACCTTGTCAGCGATGGTGGCAATGTACCTCATACACTCAATGTCTGAGGGGAACTGGTTGACCTCCTTTACCAGGTACTGAACCACCTTTACATGACCCTGAGAAACACAGACAAAGTGGGAGGGGGGGGGGGCTAACTGTAAATAGGCAAACATTGTTTCAGGCTGGGGGCAATAGGTAAAGGCAGGGGGAAGACTGCAGGGCCTTATGGTGGAAGCAGATAGTGAGGGGGCCAGGGTCATCCTGTGACACAACCTACCTTGCGGAAGGCAGCCATGAGCGGTGTGATCTTGCGGTTGTCTGCAGCATCTACGTCGGCCCCGGCCTGCACCAGCAGCTGAACCACATCAAAATGGCCGCCGTTGGCTGCCAGCCACAGAGGTGTGTTCCCTTTCTTATTGCGCACGTCAATATGAGCCCCTCTGGAGAACGGAGGAAAACAAAGACAACAGATAAACACAGGATCAAAAGAACGAGAGAAAGAAAACATGACCTTCTAGGGAAATTCCTGGTTTCGAAATGAATACCCACTCAGACAGATTGATTGGTTGGTTTAACACCCACCTATTGATAAGCAGCTCACAGAACTTGTAGTGGCCCTTGTCTGCAGCGATGGTGAGGGCTGTGTCCCGGGACGAGGGGACAGGAGGGGCGTTGACGTCAGCCCCTTTATCCAGCAGCACCCGGCCCACCTCAGCATAGCCCCCCGACGCTGCCTCCATCAGAGGGGTCAGACCAGTCTACAAGGGGAGGGCCAGGTCAACATCACACATACAGTATCACACACTCACACACGGATGTCAATGGGAGACGGAGTGACAATTCTCAAGTTAATATTCACCAGAGCCTATATGTACCATGGCTCTGGACTCCCTTTAAATACTACTATAACATGGACTGTGAACGGTCCCGTCTCCTCACCTTGGCTCTGTGCTCTACGTTGGCCTTGCGGTCCAGCAGCAGACTGACCACCTCAGCGCGGCCCTGGAAGCAGGCCAGAGTCAGAGCCGTGTTCCTGTTGGTCTCGATCTGAGCGTTGATGTCTGATCCCATGTCCAGCAGCAGCTTGACCGCTGGTACGTGACCGTTCATCGCTGCCAGCATCAGGGGAGAGATACCCAGCTTACTGCCCGTCCTAGAGAAAGGTGCAGTTACCATTAATTTAACAACCCAGTGGAAGTTTGATGAAGAAATGTATTTGATGAAGACCTGGAAAAGTAAAAGTAGGGGTATCAGTTAAAAGAGAAGAGAAGATGTGGCCTCGCCCAGTCCTGTCTCGCCCTGTCCTGCCCTGTCCCGTCTCGCCCTGTCCCGTCTCGCCCTGTCCCGTCTCGCCCTGTCCCGTCTCGCCCTGTCCCGTCTCGCCCTGTCCCGTCTCGCCCTGTCCCGTCTCGCCCTGTCCCGTCTCGCCCTGTCCCGTCTCGCCCTGTCCCGTCTCGCCCTGTCCCGTCTCGCCCCGTCTCGCCCCGTCCCGTCTCGCCCCGTCCCGTCCCGCCCCGCCCCGTCCCGCCCCGTCCCGCCCCGCCCCGTCCCGTCCCGCCCCGTCCCGTCCCGTCCCGCCCCGTCCCGTCCCGCCCCGCCCCGTCCCGTCTCGCCCCGTCCCGTCTCGCCCCGTCCCGTCTCGCCCCGTCCCGTCTCGCCCTGTCCCGTCTCGCCCTGTCCCGTCTCGCCCTGTCCTGTCCCGCCCTGTCCAGTACCTGGAGTTGATCTCTGAGCCGGCGTTGAGGAGGATCTTGATGATGTTGACGTAGCCTCCAGACGCCGCCAAGCTCAAAGGGGTGTAGTCTGACACGTTACGATGCTCTTTATTGGCTCCTCGCAACAGCAACAACTCCACCACCTAGGAGAGGAAATTACAGTTATCTGTAAGTAGTGGCACATAGGCTTCAGTATGTTTTCAATATGCTATTTCAGTCAGTGAAAGGTGAGTCGGTTCAGTGTGGTGATTCATAGAAGGGAAGTGAGCGTGTACCATAGAATTATTAGAAATAATAAAAAACTAATTTAAATCAGACCCCTGTGGTGTGCAATCAGACCCCTGTGGTGTGCAATCAGACCCCTGTGGTGTGCAATCAGACCCCTGTGGTGTGCAATCAGACCCCTGTGGTGTGCAATCAGACCCCTGTGGTGTGCAATCAGACCCCTGTGGTGTGCAATCAGACCCCTGTGGTGTGCAATCAGACCCCTGTGGTGTGCAATCAGACCCCTGTGGTGTGCAATCAGACCTCTGTGGTGTGCAATCAGACCTCTGTGGTGTGCAATCAGACCTCTGTGGTGTGTACCTCTTGTCGTCCCCCTGAGCAGGCCAGGGAGAGGGGCGTGTCTTTGGTTCTCTCTGACTGGGCCTCTATGTCGCCCCCTTTATCCAGAAGGACCTCCACCACCCCTGCGTGGCCCGCTGTCGCAGCCAGGATCAGAGGGGTGAACCCTGGGGAGAGGACGAGCAGAGGGGGTCACAACCAGATGTACAGATACACCCAATACAATGTGAAGCACTTTGAACACTGTATATAACACTGCCTTGTGTGTCAATATCTATATATTCGCGATTCATCAGAAATTAAAACATGTCTTGCGGATAAACAGGCCCTCACACTGGACAGTAACGTTGTGTGTGTGTGCTACCTTTCTTGTCGCGGTGCTCGATGTTGGCTCCTCGTGCAATGAGAACAGACACCAGCTCCTCGTGTCCTCCAGCACATGCCAGCGTCAGCGCTGTGTCATGATTACTCTCCGTCTGAAAGGAGAGGGACACTTACAACGCTGTGTGTCTCTCAGCCTTGAATGGCCTTTACATGAGCCCTGATAACCACAGTGTGTGTGAGGAGTGACTTACGTGTGCGTCGATGTCCACAGAGGGGTAGAGGGGCAGTGGGGAGGGGGGTGAGCCCATGTTGGAGGGGGTCTGTGAGAGGGGGTCAGACAGGGGGGTGGGGGACGTCGTAGTGTTTAACATGGGTACTCTGCTGCTCACCGCTGCTGGAACAGAGCAGGAAGGAGAGAACGGAGGGAGGGGGAGAGAGAGAGAAAAGTTAGTATTTGTTACTTTTCAGGCTTTTCTTCTGGGGAATTTGTTCATCAGTCCTGATCTTTCAAATCAGTGCAGTTGAAGGAAAGGAGAATTCTAAGGAAATGAGTTAAGACTTTTGAGATGCAGCCACCCACAACAGGCAGAACAGCTGTAAGACAACGCCACGCTACACAAACTCACCTGCCATGATGTCATCCAGTGTGTCTGTAAGCGTCTGAGCGGGAGAAGCCACCATGAGTCCGTCTGGGGCATGCTGCCCTACCATCCCTGGTCCTAACCCCTGACCTTGACACGGCATCTGCCGGCCCACCAGTACCCTCTGCAGCTCAGGGCTGGTAGTGCCAGGGCAGGGATAGTCAGCTGGGCACGGGCTGTACTCAGGTAGGGGCTGGATGGGCACGAAGGCGGTCTGGAAGGGGGGAGGAAGAGGGTGGAGATGGGAGTGGGGGGAGGACAGGGGCTGGGGGGAGGGCGAGAGGGGCAGGGGGGGCTGCTGTCCATCCCTGTAGAGGATAGTGTCCACCTGGGGTAGCTTAGCGTAATCTTCCTCCTCTCCTTCCACTTCATCGTCTTCATCATCTTCATCCTCATCATCCTGGAATTGAAATGAGGTAAACTTCTAAAAATCAAACAAAGCATCTAAATAAAAAACAGTCCGCTTCTACTAGACGCGAGGGGGCGGATCAGTCCGCTTCTATTAGACGCGAGGGGGCGGATCAGTCCGCTTCTATTAGACGCGAGGGGGCGGATCAGTCCGCTTCTATTAGACGCGAGGGGGCGGATCAGTCCGCTTCTACTAGACGCGAGGGGGCGGATCAGTCCGCTTCTATTAGACGCGAGGGGGCGGATCAGTCCGCTTCTACTAGACGCGAGGGGGCGGATCAGTCCGCTTCTATTAGACGCGAGGGGGCGGATCAGTCCGCTTCTACTAGACGCGAGGGGGCGGATCAGTCCGCTTCTATTAGATGCGAGGGGGCGGATCAGTCGCGGATCAGTCCGCTTCTACTAGATGCGAGGGGGCGGATCAGTCCGCTTCTATTAGATGCGAGGGGGCGGATCAGTCCGCTTCTATTAGATGCGAGGGTGCGGATCAGTCCGCTTCTATTAGATGCGAGGGGGCGGATCAGTCCGCTTCTATTAGATGCGAGGGGGCGGATCAGTCCGCTTCTATTAGATGAGAGGGGGCGGATCAGTCCGCTTCTACTAGATGCGAGGGGGCGGATCAGTCCGCTTCTATTAGATGCGAGGGGGCGGATCAGTCCGCTTCTACTAGATGCGAGGGGGCGGATCAGTCCGCTTCTACTAGATGCGAGGGGGCGGATCAGTCCGCTTCTACTAGATGCGAGGGGGCGGATCAGTCCGCTTCTACTAGATGCGAGGGGGCGGATCAGTCCGCTTCTACTAGATGCGAGGGGGCGGATCAGTCCGCTTCTACTAGATGCGAGGGGGCGGATCAGTCCGCTTCTACTAGATGCGAGGGGGCGGATCAGTCCGCTTCTAGTAGATGCGAGGGGGCGGATCAGTCCGCTTCTACTAGATGCGAGGGGGCGGATCAGTCCGCTTCTACTAGATGCGAGGGGGCGGATCAGTCCGCTTCTACTAGATGCGAGGGGGCGGATCAGTCCGCTTCTGGATGCGAGGGGGCGGATCAGTCCGCTTCTGGATGCGAGGGGGCGGATCAGTCCGCTTCTAGTAGATGCGAGGGGGCGGATCAGTCCGCTTCTACTAGATGCGAGGGGGCGGATCAGTCCGCTTCTGGATGCGAGGGGGCGGATCAGTCCGCTTCTACTAGATGCGAGGGGGCGGATCAGTCCGCTTCTACTAGATGCGAGGGGGCGGATCAGTCCGCTTCTACTAGATGCGAGGGGGCGGATCAGTCCGCTTCTGGATGCGAGGGGGCGGATCAGTCCGCTTCTGGATGCGAGGGGGCGGATCAGTCCGCTTCTAGTAGATGCGAGGGGGCGGATCAGTCCGCTTCTACTAGATGCGAGGGGGCGGATCAGTCCGCTTCTGGATGCGAGGGGGCGGATCAGTCCGCTTCTACTAGATGCGAGGGGGCGGATCAGTCCGCTTCTACTAGATGCGAGGGGGCGGATCAGTCCGCTTCTACTAGATGCGAGGGGGCGGATCAGTCCGCTTCTAGATGCGAGGGGGCGGATCAGTCCGCTTCTGGATGCGAGGGGGCGGATCAGTCCGCTTCTAGTAGATGCGAGGGGGCGGATCAGTCCGCTTCTACTAGATGCGAGGGGGCGGATCAGTCCGCTTCTAGATGCGAGGGGGCGGATCAGTCCGCTTCTGGATGCGAGGGGGCGGATCAGTCCGCTTCTACTAGATGCGAGGGGGCGGATCAGTCCGCTTCTACTAGATGCGAGGGGGCGGATCAGTCCGCTTCTGACGCGAGGGGGCGGATCAGTCCGCTTCTGACGCGAGGGGGCGGATCAGTCCGCTTCTGACGCGAGGGGGCGGATCAGTCCGCTTCTGACGCGAGGGGGCGGATCAGTCCGCTTCTGACGCGAGGGGGCGGATCAGTCCGCTTCTGACGCGAGGGGGCGGATCAGTCCGCTTCTGACGCGAGGGGGCGGATCAGTCCGCTTCTGACGCGAGGGGGCGGATCAGTCCGCTTCTGACGCGAGGGGGCGGATCAGTCCGCTTCTGACGCGAGGGGGCGGATCAGTCCGCTTCTGACGCGAGGGGGCGGATCAGTCCGCTTCTGACGCGAGGGGGCGGATCAGTCCGCTTCTGACGCGAGGGGGCGGATCAGTCCGCTTCTGACGCGAGGGGGCGGATCAGTCCGCTTCTGACGCGAGGGGGCGGATCAGTCCGCTTCTGACGCGAGGGGGCGGATCAGTCCGCTTCTGACGCGAGGGGGCGGATCAGTCCGCTTCTGACGCGAGGGGGCGGATCAGTCCGCTTCTGACGCGAGGGGGCGGATCAGTCCGCTTCTGACGCGAGGGGGCGGATCAGTCCGCTTCTGACGCGAGGGGGCGGATCAGTCCGCTTCTGACGCGAGGGGGCGGATCAGTCCGCTTCTGACGCGAGGGGGCGGATCAGTCCGCTTCTGACGCGAGGGGGCGGATCAGTCCGCTTCTGACGCGAGGGGGCGGATCAGTCCGCTTCTGACGCGAGGGGGCGGATCAGTCCGCTTCTGACGCGAGGGGGCGGATCAGTCCGCTTCTGACGCGAGGGGGCGGATCAGTCCGCTTCTGACACGAGGGGGCGGATCAGTCCGCTTCTGACACGAGGGGGCGGATCAGTCCGCTTCTGACACGAGGGGGCGGATCAGTCCGCTTCTGACACGAGGGGGCGGATCAGTCCGCTTCTATTAGATGCGAGGGGGCGGATCAGTCCGCTTCTACTAGATGCGAGGGGGCGGATCAGTCCGCTTCTACTAGATGCGAGGGGGCGGATCAGTCCGCTTCTACTAGATGCGAGGGGGCGGATCAGTCCGCTTCTATTAGATGCGAGGGGGCGGATCAGTCCGCTTCTATTAGATGCGAGGGGGCGGATCAGTCCGCTTCTATTAGATGCGAGGGGGCGGATCAGTCCGCTTCTACTAGATGCGAGGGGGCGGATCAGTCCGCTTCTACTAGATGCGAGGGGGCGGATCAGTCCGCTTCTACTAGATGCGAGGGGGCGGATCAGTCCGCTTCTACTAGATGCGAGGGGGCGGATCAGTCCGCTTCTACTAGATGCGAGGGGGCGGATCAGTCCGCTTCTACTAGATGCGAGGGGGCGGATCAGTCCGCTTCTACTAGATGCGAGGGGGCGGATCAGTCCGCTTCTAGATGCGAGGGGGCGGATCAGTCCGCTTCTAGATGCGAGGGGGCGGATCAGTCCGCTTCTAGATGCGAGGGGGCGGATCAGTCCGCTTCTATTAGATGCGAGGGGGCGGATCAGTCCGCTTCTATTAGATGCGAGGGGGCGGATCAGTCCGCTTCTACTAGAAGCGAGGGGGCGGATCAGTCCGCTTCTATTAGACGCGAGGGGGCGGATCAGTCCGCTTCTACTAGATGCGAGGGGCGGATCAGTCCGCTTCTACTAGATGCGAGGGGGCGGATCAGTCCGCTTCTACTAGATGCGAGGGGGCGGATCAGTCCGCTTCTATTAGATACGAGGGGGCGGATCAGTCCGCTTCTACTAGATGCGAGGGGGCGGATCAGTCCGCTTCTATTAGATGCGAGGGGGCGGATCAGTCCGCTTCTATTAGATGCGAGGGGGCGGATCAGTCCGCTTCTATTAGATGCGAGGGGGCGGATCAGTCCGCTTCTATTAGATACGAATGGAGGATAACGCCAGAAAAGCAGAAACTCCTAATTACCCTTCTGACCAAAATGACAAAAAAACAGACCACCACCAACTCCTAACCTCTTCTTCCTCCTCTCTGTTCTCCTCCTCGTCAGACCCTGTATCCGACCCAGGCTGTGTGTGTACGTTAACCCCTGGTGATGCTGTGAGGGCCCCAGGCATGGTAGTGTTGGCCCCTTCCCCCGGCCCTGGCCCCGAACCCTGGCCTGCCTCCTGCTCTTCCTTCAGGCCCTTGGCCTCCATGTACTCTTTGGTGAACTGCTGCTGGGTCTTCAACTGCAGCTGGCGCTCCACCTTCTGCAGCTCCTTCAGGATCTTCTTCTTCTTCTGGACCTGAAAGACATGTCGCCACGGGGGGGGGAAATCAGACCCATAGTTCTATGGTCAGACCTCGCACATCAATTCGTTGAAAGACTAGATGGGTGGAGCTTATCGATCTGTCCCCTGCTCATTAGGCACCAAACTAAATAAATGAAACAGGATGGGACAACCTGGACTGCCTGGAATTAGAAACGCACATTTTCGCTTTGTGTTGCAAAAAGCTAAAAGTTTCCGTTGTGTGCCATATACTTGTATTGAGGGTCTATGACAGTGTTTCCCAAACTCGGTCCTGGGGACTCCAAGGGTAATGAAGTCATCAAGATTTGATTATTTGAATCAGCTGTGTAGTGCTAGAGGAAAAACCCTCAGGACCGAGTTTGGGGAAGTAATTCAAAAGAATCTCTGTGGTCCATTAACTATGAATGATCCTCTGTCTGCTTTCACCTGCTCCTCCCGGCTCTTCTTCAGCTCTTCGATCTTGTCTTTGGTGAGCGGCTCTCCCTGAATGAGTTCCAGAGACTGCAGCTGGGCCTTCTCTATGGCTGAGATCCTCTGGCCCAGCTCATTAAGCTTCCCCTCTGTCTCCTCCACGATACACTCCAGGGGCTGGCACAGGTGGAAGGGGGGCAAGGCCTCTGCATCCCCGGGCCCCGGGCCGGGACGCACCCCCCCTGGACTGGAAGGGCTGGGAGTGAGGGCAGCCTGTCTCTGCTTGGACGAACCTGGTGGAGGAATGGATGAAGAAGAGGGATGAAGAGGATGGAGAGAGATGGAGGGAACGAGGGAGAGAGGGATGTTTTGCAGGATTAGGTCACATTACAACAAAACAGGCCAAGCCAAGGCTCTCCATTTCACCTTTGCTGGAGACGGGTGGTGGGGACGTGGTGATGTTGGAGGGGGTTCTGTCTGGCTCCTGGGGGGGAACCACCATGGCCAACGCCTGGAATGGGACACGAGGAACCTGGGGATAGATTAGTGGTCGTAAAACAACTAGTTAAAGACAATGTCCATGCTGGCCATTTCCTGTTTCAATAGGGTAAAACAATTTCATAAAAAATGTCTAACCTGAGAGGGGTCTTGTGAGGGGGGTGTGAGTTGGCAGAGGTCGGGCGCGTGGACAGACAGGATGTTGTTAGGGAAGTCTAGCAGGTAGGACACCACGTTGGTGTGGCCACCCTTCGCAGCTTCAATCAGCATCGTCGAGCCGTCCTATTGGAGGAGAAACCGGAAGTGAGTAAGTGTGCACGAGGCTTCATTACAGTTAACTTTCTATTATGATACTCTTGTTCCTATGGCCGAGACAGCTTCCGCATGAGTTTGATGTGTGTTTTACCTTCAGTCTGTCTGTGTGTGTGTGTGTGTGTGTGTGTGTGTGTGTGTGTGTGTGTGTGTGTGTGTGTGTGTGTGTGTGTGTGTGTGTGTGTGTGTGTGTGTGTGTGTGTGTGTGTGTGTGTGTGTGTGTGTGTGTGTGTGTGTGTGTGTGTGTGTGTGTGTGTGTGTGTGTGTGTGTGTGTGTTTTACCTTCAGTCAGTCTGTGTGTGTGTGTGTTTTACCTTCAGTCAGTCTGTGTGTGTGTGTGTTTTACCTTCAGTCAGTCTGTGTGTGTGTGTGTGTGTGTGTGTGTGTGTGTGTGTGTGTGTGTGTGTGTGTGTGTGTGTGTGTGTGTGTGTGTGTGTGTGTGTGTGTGTGTGTTTTACCTTCAGTCAGTCTGTGTGTGTGTGTGTGTGTTTTACCTTCAGTCAGTCTGTGTGTGTGTGTGTGTGTTTTACCTTCAGTCAGTCTGTGTGTGTGTGTGTTTTACCTTCAGTCAGTCTGTGTGTGTGTGTGTGTGTGTTTTACCTTCAGTCAGTCTGTGTGTGTGTGTGTTTTACCTTCAGTCAGTCTGTGTGTGTGTTTTACCTTCAGTCAGTCTGTGTGTGTGTGTGTTTTACCTTCAGTCAGTCTGTGTGTGTGTGTGTTTTACCTTCAGTCAGTCTGTGTGTGTGTGTGTGTTTTACCTTCAGTCAGTCTGTGTGTGTGTGTGTTTTTCCTTTCAGTCAGTCTGTGTGTGTGTGTGTGTTTTACCTTCAATCAGTCTGTGTGTTTGTGTGTGTTTTACCTCCAGTCTGTGTGTGTGTGTGTTTTACCTCCAGTCAGTCTGTGTGTGTGTTTTACCTCCAGTCAGTCTGTGTGTGTGTTTTACCTCCAGTCAGTCTGTGTGTGTGTTTTACCTCCAGTCAGTCTGTGTGTGTGTTTTACCTCCAGTCAGTCTGTGTGTGTGTTTTACCTCCAGTCAGTCTGTGTGTGTGTTTTACCTCCAGTCAGTCTGTGTGTGTGTTTTACCTCCAGTCAGTCTGTGTGTGTGTTTTACCTCCAGTCAGTCTGTGTGTGTGTTTTACCTCCAGTCAGTCTGTGTGTGTGTTTTACCTCCAGTCTGTCTGTGTGTGTGTTTTACCTTCAGTCTGTCTGTGTGTGTGTTTTACCTCCAGTCTGTGTGTGTGTGTGTTTTACCTCCAGTCTGTCTGTGTGTGTGTTTTACCTCCAGTCAGTCTGTGTGTGTGTTTTACCTCCAGTCAGTCTGTGTGTGTGTTTTACCTTCAGTCTGTCTGTGTTTTACCTCCAGTCTGTCTGTGTGTGTGTTTTACCTCCAGTCAGTCTGTGTGTGTGTTTTACCTTCAGTCTGTCTGTGTGTGTGTTTTACCTTCAGTCTGTCTGTGTGTGTGTTTTACCTCCAGTCTGTGTGTGTGTGTGTTTTACCTCCAGTCTGTGTGTGTGTGTGTTTTACCTCCAGTCAGTCTGTGTGTGTGTTTTACCTCCAGTCAGTCTGTGTGTGTGTTTTACCTTCAGTCAGTCTGTGTGTGTGTTTTACCTTCAGTCAGTCTGTGTGTGTGTTTTACCTTCAGTCAGTCTGTGTGTGTGTTTTACCTTCAGTCAGTCTGTGTGTGTGTTTTACCTTCAGTCTGTGTGTGTGTTTTACCTTCAGTCTGTGTGTGTGTTTTACCTTCAGTCTGTGTGTGTGTTTTACCTTCAGTCTGTGTGTGTGTTTTACCTTCAGTCTGTGTGTGTGTTTTACCTTCAGTCTGTGTGTGTGTTTTACCTTCAGTCTGTGTGTGTGTTTTACCTTCAGTCTGTGTGTGGGGTCAGCTCCGTGCGCCAGCAGCAGCTCTACCACAGCCAGGTGACCTCCAGCGCAGGCCAGAGACACCACCGTGTGGTCCTTGTTAGCTGTCGCTCTGTTCACATTAGCACCTGGACACAAAACACAGGAAGTCAAATCTAAAACGCAAGAATATTACTGAGTTAAATTTTATAGAGGGAAATAAGTTGATTGAAATAAATTCATTAGGCCCTAATCTATGGATTTCACGACTGGACAGGGGCGAAATGCAAAGCACTCACTTTGTCACTTCAACTTCTCCTTCCAGTGTCTGCCATAGTAGGACTTAGTTTTAAAGGGCATTGTAGTGGTTTAAAAAAACTGTCTAACCTAACCCACCCTTGCTGATGAGGAACTGCACGGTGCAGAGGTGTCCTGCTCTGGCTGCCTTCATCAGGGGTGTCCTCCCTCCCTCAGACTCATGCTCCTGGAAAACAGACAAACAGGACGTGGATTTTAGGAGAGGATATGGGCGGAAGGAAAGAAAGGAAAGAAGGAAAGAAAATAAGGACAAGGACATAAGGAAAGAAGGAAAACAAGGACATAAGGAAAGAAGGAAAGGACATAAGGAAAGAAGTAAAGAGAAGGAAAGAAGTAAAGAAGAGGAGGAGCGAAGGAAAGACGGAAAGAAGAGAAGGAAAGAAGGAAAGGAAATAAGGACATACGGAAAGGAAAGAAGGAAAGGACATACGGAAAGGAAAGAAGGAAAGGACATAAGGAAAGAAGGAAGACAAGGACATTAGGAAAGAAGGAAATGACATAAGGAAAGAAGTAAAGAAGAGAAGGAGCGAAGACGGAAAGAAGAGAAGGAAAGAAGGAAAGAAAATAAGGACATACGGAAAGGAAAGAAGGAAAGGAAATAAGGACATACGGAAAGGAAAGAAGGAAAGGACATACGGAAAGGAAAGAAGGAAAGGACATAAGGAAAGAAGGAAAGAAGAGAAGGAAAGAATGAAAGATAACAGGCGTACCAGATCGGCTCCAGTCTGCAGTAGAACGTCGGCCACGTCAGTGTGTCCGTTCTCACACGCGTACGTCAGCGCTGTGTCTCCCGTCGCCGTGGTAGCGTGCACGTTCGCCCCTACAGAGAGAGTTCAGAGGTGAGCCAAAAGAAAAACTAACAAGCCCTGTTAAAAGGCTGAGGTTGTCAACTTTACCTACAATATCCATCTAGTTACCTGGCTAAGAACTGGAGTCTCACATAGGTTCCCTACAAAAATACTAAAGATCAAACTAAGAATCTTCAATATGATTCCCCATCTCACCTGCAGCCAGGAGGTATTTGACCAGCTCCAGGTGTCCCTCCTGTGCAGCCTCCATGAGAGGAGTGGAGCAGCCCAGCTCGATGTCGGCCCCGGCCTTGATGAGGAAGTCCGCCACCTCCAGGAACCCTCCACAGCAGGACAGCGTCAAGGCTGTCTCCTGCGTCTCCTCCGTCTGGGCGTTGATGTTCGCACCTGGAGGGAGGGAGAGAGATGAGAGGTTAGGGTCTATATTAGGAATGAGACTCTCTCCAACAGGCCTGACAAAGTACTTCATTACACACAATAACATAGTATATATGCAAGAGCATTGAACAGTGTGCAGGTATCCATTTATCTGCCAGTTGATTACCCTGAGCCAGTAGCAGGGCCACCATCTCTTCATGACCTTCTCTAGCTGCCTCCATCAGAGGGGTGTAACCTTCATCATTCACCTGGACACATTAAAACATACACTGTTACTCAGCGGCTGAATCCTAAAACACCCCTTTTCCCTGGCCTCTCCATTTCAGAGGTCACGCGCACCTTCGCCATTTGCACAACTGTCCCAAAGCTGAAGGAGTGAAAACGATCCAGGGCGTAGGGGCTCATTATCCCCTCCAGTAGGCACTTTGACTGAGCCTGCAATGCTACTGGCTTCATAGCGAAGTGGAATCCCATAAGGCACCATGTTATTTTAAAATGTGTGCAATTTCACACAAAAGAATGGAAAGGGGTGCTTAATTCTATGACACGTGCATTGGTTTGCCTGATGTCGAGACTTTACATGTAAAAGACAAAATACCTCTCAAATGAAACGTTTGACTGTTACAGGTTTATGTTCTGTAAAACGAGAGTTTTTTTTTACTAAAAGCAGAACATGAACTGCGTGACGTAAGTCAGGTGTGTGTCCTGAAGTTGATGGGTTTAACATCGCCTTGCCACTCTCTGGAAGTCACCCTCAGAGTGACAACCAAGGGCCCTTCACGCGGGTTGGTAAGGGAGAGGTGGTGGTTTGGGATTCACCATCTCTCGCTCTGTGTTGGACGCTAACCCATCAGAGGGCTGTAGCCCTCATCATTCATCTAGACACACATGAAAACATACACTCCAATAGGACTGTGTGTTGCTACTCACCTCCTCTAGGTTGGCCCCTCGCTCTATGAGCAGAGCTGCTAGATCTACATGCCCGCCGCAGGCTGCCAGGGTGAGGGGCGACTCGAAGGAGTCAGCGGGCATGTTGACCTGCGCCCCGCTGTCCAACAGCAGCCGTGCCACCTCCACATGCCCATCCTGGGACAGGAAGCACACACACACAGGGACAACATAAGCACCTGAGTGGGTTATGACACAAGGTTGACATGCAGGTAGAGAGAGGCTGTGTGTTGGGTCATATGCTCACCATGCAGGCTTCCATCAGCGCTGTGTGCATCTCATCCGTCTTATGCTCCTGATCTGCCCCGGCTTCCAGCAGAAACCTTACCATGTCCAGATGACCTGGGAGGGAGGGAAATAATTTAATAGAAAAAAAACGTAAAAAAAACAAAGGTAACACTTGAATACGTAGACAACAAGTGAAGAAGACCTTTGTAGCAGGCGAGTGTGAGGGCGCTCTCCTTGAACTCGTTGGAGTGTGTGTTGATCCCGGCGCCGTACTCCAGCAGAACCCTGGCCACCTCCACGTGGCCCGCGCTCGCCCCCTCCATTAGAGGGGTGTGTCCGTTCTCGTTGTGGTCCTCGATGTTGGCCCCCTCCTTTAGGAGAACCTTCACCACATCTACGAACCCCCCAGCACAGGCGTACGTCAGGGCTGTGTTACCTACAGAGGGAGAGAGACATATTATCCAAGCAGAAATCTAAACATTTTGGTTTGGACCAAAAAATGATGACAATAAATAACCACACACACAAGGCAGATGGAAGAGGAGTGTGTATTCGTACCGGTGGAGGACTGTGCGTTGGCGTCAGCCCCGTGGACCAGGAGCAGCTTGACGATGTCGACGTAACCGCCGCTCGCCGCCGCCATCAGGGGCGTGATGTCACCTTTAATCCCCCGGTCCTCCACGTTGGCATGCATGGCCAGCAGCACCTAACCACCAATCACAGCAGGGGTCGGGGATCAGAGGTCATATAATGTAAAATGTATGGTGTAGAGTGTTTGTGGGGGACTCAACCTCATCCTGACCTCACCCCCCCAAAAATGAGACACTTCACCAAAGTTACTAAAATGACTTAAATTTGTTTTTTAAAAGGATGAATACAAATTTGTGCAAGCACACACACTGCACTGTTCTCTCTCACACACACACTGCACTGTTCTCTCTCACACACACTGCACTGTTCTCTCTCACACACACTGCACTGTTCTCTCTCACACACACTGCACTGTTCTCTCTCACACACACTGCACTGTTCTCTCTCACACACACTGCACTGTTCTCTCTCACACACACACACACTGTTCTCTCTCACACACACACACACTGTTCTCTCACACACACACACTGTTCTCACTCACACACACACACACTGCATTGTTCTCTCACACACACTGCATTGTTCTCTCACACACACACACTGCACTGTTCTCTCTCACACACACACACAGCAATGTTCTCTCTCACACACTGCAATGTTCTCTCTCACACACTGCAATGTTCTCTCTCACACACACACACTGCAATGTTCTCTCTCTCACACACACTGCACTGTTATCTCTCACACACACACTGCACTGTTCTCTCACACACACACACACTGCACTGTTCTCTCTCACACTCACACACACTGCACTGTTATCTCTCACACACACACTGCACTGTTATCTCTCACACACACACACACTGCACTGTTATCTCTCACACACACACACTGCACTGTTATCTCTCACACACACACACTGCACTGTTATCTCTCACACACACACACTGCACTGTTATCTCTCACACACACACACTGCACTGTTCTCTCACACACACACACTGCACTGTTCTCTCACACACACACTGCACTGTTCTCTCTCACACACACACACACACACTGCACTGTTCTCTCACACACACACACTGCACTGTTCTCTCTCACACACACACTGCACTGTTCTCTCTCTCACACACACTGCACTGTTCTCTCTCTCACACACACTGCACTGTTCTCTCTCTCACACACACACTGCACTGTTCTCTCTCTCTCACACACACACTGCACTGTTCTCTCTCTCTCACACACACACACTGCACTGTTCTCTCACACACACACACACTGCACTGTTCTCTCACACACACACACACTGCACTGTTCTCTCACACACACTGCACTGTTCTCTCACACACACACACACACACTGCACTGTTCTCTCTCACACACACACACACACTGCACTGTTCTCTCTCACACACACACACTGCACTGTTCTCTCACACACACACACTGCACTGTTCTCTCACACACACACACACACACACACTGCACTGTTCTCTCACACACACTGCACTGTTCTCTCTCACACACACACACACACACACTGCACTGTTCTCTCTCACACACTGCACTGTTCTCTCTCACACACACACTGCACTGTTCTCTCTCACACACACACACTGCACTGTTCTCTCTCACACACACTGCACTGTTCTCTCTCACACACACACACTGCACTGTTCTCTCTCACACACACACACTGCACTGTTCTCTCTCACACACACACACTGCACTGTTCTCTCACACACACACACTGTTCTCTCTCACACACACACACTGTTCTCTCTCACACACACACACTGTTCTCTCTCACACACACACACACACACTGCGCTGTTCACACACACACACACACACACACACACTGCGTTGTTCACACACACACACACACTGCACTGTTCACACACACACACACACACACACACTGCACTGTTCACACACACAGCGTTGTTCACACACACACACTGCACTGTTCTCTCTCTCACACACTGCGCTGTTCTCTCACACACACACATACTGCGCTGTTCTCTCTCACACACACGGCGCTGTTCACACACACACACACGGCGCTGTTCACACACACACACACGGCGCTGTTCACACACACACGGCGCTGTTCACACACACACACACACACACGGCGCTGTTCACACACACTGCGCTGTTCACACACACTGCGCTGTTCACACACACTGCGCTGTTCACACACACTGCGCTGTTCACACACACTGCGCTGTTCACACACACACACACTGCGCGGTTCTCTCTCACACACACACTGTTCTCTCTCACACACACACACTGTTCTCTCTCACACACACACACTGTTCTCTCTCTCACACACACTGCACTGTTCTCTCACACACACACACTGCACTGTTCTCTCTCACACACACACTGCACTGTTCTCTCACACACACTGCGTTGTTCACACACACACACTGCGTTGTTCACACACACACACACACACACACACACACACTGCGCTGTTCTCTCTCTCACACGGCGCTGTTCACACACACACACACACTGCGCTGTTCACACACACACACACAGCGCTGTTCACACACACACACACAGCGCTGTTCACACACACACACACTGCGCTGTTCACACACACTGCGCTGTTCACACACACTGCGCTGTTCACACACACTGCGCTGTTCACACACACACTGCGCTGTTCACACACACTGCGCTGTTCACACACACACTGCGCTGTTCACACACACACTGCGCTGTTCACACACACACTGCGCTGTTCACACACACACTGCGCTGTTCACACACACACTGCGCTGTTCACACACACACACATACTGTTCTCTCTCACACACACACACTGCACTGTTCTCTCACACACACACAGCACTGTTCTCTCTCACACACACACACTGCACTGTTCTCTCTCACACACACACACTGCACTGTTCTCTCTCACACACACACACTGCACTGTTCTCTCTCACACACACACACCGCACTGTTCTCTCTCACACACACACACTGCACTGTTCACACACACACACACTGCTTTGTTCACACACACACACACACGGCGCTGTTCTCTCTCTCACACACACATACTGCGCTGTTCTCTCTCTCACACACACGGCGCTGTTCTCTCTTACACACACACACGGCGCTGTTCTCTCTCACACACACACACTGCGCTGTTCTCTCTCACACACACACACTGCGCTGTTCTCTCTCACACACACACACTGCGCTGTTCTCTCTCACACACACGGCGCTGTTCACACACACGGCGCTGTTCACACACACTGCGCTGTTCACACACACTGCGCTGTTCACACACACTGCGCTGTTCACACACACTGCGCTGTTCACACACACACACACTGCGCTGTTCTCTCTCACACACTGCGCTGTTCTCACACACACACAGCACTGTTCTCTCTCACACACACACACACACACTGCACTGTTCTCTCTCTCACACACACACTGCACTGTTCTCTCTCACACACACACACTGCACTGTTCACACACACACACACTGCTTTGTTCACACACACACACACACACTGCTTTGTTCACACACACACACACACTGCTTTGTTCACACACACACACACACTGCTTTGTTCACACACACACACACACTGCTTTGTTCACACACGGCGCTGTTCTCTCTCACACACACACGGCGCTGTTCACACACACACGGCGCTGTTCACACACACACGGCGCTGTTCACACACACACGGCGCTGTTCACACACACACGGCGCTGTTCACACACACACGGCGCTGTTCACACACACACGGCGCTGTTCACACACGGCGCTGTTCACACACACACACTGCGCTGTTCACACACACACACTGCGCTGTTCTCTCTCACACACACTGCGCTGTTCTCTCTCACACACACTGCGCTGTTCTCTCTCACACACACTGCGCTGTTCTCTCTCACACACACTGCGCTGTTCTCTCACACACACACACACACACACACTGCACTGTTCTCTCTCACACACACACTGCACTGTTCTCTCTCACACACACACTGCACTGTTCTCTCTCACACACACACTGCACTGTTCTCTCTCACACACACACTGCACTGTTCTCTCTCACACACACACTGCACTGTTCTCTCTCACACACACACTGCACTGTTCTCTCTCACACACACACTGCACTGTTCTCTCTCACACACACACTGCACTGTTCTCTCTCACACACACACTGCACTGTTCTCTCTCACACACACACTGCACTGTTCTCTCTCACACACACACTGCACTGTTCTCTCTCACACACACTGCACTGTTCTCTCTCACACACACACTGCACTGTTCTCTCTCACACACACTGCACTGTTCTCTCTCACACACACACTGCACTGTTCTCTCTCACACACACACTGCACTGTTCTCTCTCACACACACACTGCGCTGTTCTCTCTCACACACACACTGCGCTGTTCTCTCTCACACACACACTGCGCTGTTCTCTCTCACACACACACTGCGCTGTTCTCTCTCACACACACACTGCGCTGTTCTCTCTCACACACACACTGCGCTGTTCTCTCTCACACACACACTGCGCTGTTCTCTCTCACACACACACACTGCGCTGTTCTCTCTCACACACACACACTGCGCTGTTCTCTCTCACACACACACTGCGCTGTTCTCTCTCACACACACACTGCGCTGTTCTCTCTCACACACACACACTGCGCTGTTCTCTCTCACACACACACTGCGCTGTTCTCTCTCACACACACACTGCGCTGTTCTCTCTCACACACACTGCGCTGTTCTCTCTCACACACACTGCACTGTTCTCTCTCACACACACTGCACTGTTCTCTCACACACACACTGCACTGTTCTCTCACACACACACCTGTGCGAGTTCATAGTATCCAGCAGAGCAGGCGAGGCAGAGAAGACTCTCTCCTTCCTCAGTGTGTTCGTTGACGCTCCGCCCCTCGTCTAGCAACTTCCTCACGGCGTTCACGTCTCCGTCCGAACACGCCTCAGCTAGACTCCGGCTGAAAATAACCAGACTGCTACAATTACTGCCCCTGTGACAGCAGAACACACACACAGCCCTTGCACACACACACACACACACACCTCATAATCACACTTCTACTATTATTTTTAAAGAAAAACAACCAGACATTGATCAGAGGTAACACACTGACTGATTAACATACTGATCAGACGTAACATACTGACTGATTGATCACAGAGGTAACACACTGACTGATTGATTGACATATTGATCACAGAGGTAACACACTGACTGATTGACATATTGATCACAGACGTAACACACTGACTGATTAACATATTGATCACAGACGTAACACACTGACTGATTGATCACAGAGGTAACACTGACTGATTGAAATGCAGATACTGCTACATTCAGTGGGTGTCACATACTTGTCAGCCTGGCCAGCGTTGAGTGTGTTTTGTGTATTGATAGATATATTGATGTTGCCTGTTTGATTCCCTCCGTAAGGCAATCAAACAGGCAAAACGTCAGTATAGAGACAAAGTAGAGTCGCAATTCAACGGCTCAGACATATGTGGCAGGGTCTATAGACAATCACAGACTACAAGGAGGTCTGGGACACCGACGTGTTGCTCCCGGACAAGCTAAACATCTTCACCTGCTTTGAGGATAACAGTGCCACCGAAGCAGCCCGCTACCAAGGACTGTGGGCTCTCCTTCTCCATGGCCGACGTGAGTAAGACATTTAAACGTGTTAACCCTCACAAGGCTGCCGGCCCAGACGGCATCTCTAGCCGCGTCCTCAGAGCATGAGCAGACCAGCTGGCTGGTGTGTTTATGGACATATTCAATCAATCCCTGTCTGCTGTTCCCACATGCTTCAAGATGGCCACCATTGTTCTTGTACCCAAGAAGGCTAAGGTAACTGAAGTAAATGACTATCGCCCCGTAGAACACACTTCTGTCATCATGAAGTGATTTGAGACTAGTCGAGGATCATATCACCTCTACCTTACCTGTCACCCTAGACCCACTTCAGTTTGCATACTGCCCCAACAGTTCCACAGAAGATGCAATCTTCATCACACTGCACACTGTCCTATCACATCTGGACAAGAGGAATACCTATGTAAGAATGCTGTTTATTGGCTATAGCTCAGCATTTAACACCAACTCCAAGCTCTCCAAGCTCATCATTAAGCTCAGACCCTGGGTCTGAACCCCGCCCTGTGCAACTGGGTCTTGGACTTCCTGACGGGCCGCCCCCAGGTGGTGAAGCTGATCCTCAACACAGGGGCTCCACAAGGGTGCGTTCTCAGCCCCCTCCTGTACTCCCTGTTCACCCATGACTGCGTGGCCATGCACGCCTCCAACTCAATCATCAAGTTTGCAGGCGACACAACAGTAGTGGGCTTGATTACCAACAACGACGAGACAGCCTACAGGGAGGAGGCGAGGGCCCTCGGAATGTGGTGTCAGAACAATATCCTCTCCATCAATGTCGACAAAACTCGGAGTGTGGACGTCAGGAAACAGCAGCGGGAGCACCCCACTATCCACATCAAAGGGACAGCATTGGAGCAGGTGGAAAACTTCAAGTTCCTCAGCGTAAACATCACTGACCAACTGAAATGTTCCACCCACACAGACAGTGTGGGGTAGAAGGCGCAACAACGCCTCTTCAACCTCAGCAGGCTGATGAAATTTGGCTTGGCACCAAAAACCCTCAAACTTTTACAGATGCACAATTGACAGCATCCTGTCGGGCTGTATCACTGCCTGGTACGGCAACTGCAGCGACTGCAACCACAGGGCTCTCCAGAGGGTGGTGCGGTCTGCACAACGCATCACCGGGGGCAAACTACCTGCCCTCCACGACACCTACAGCACCCGATGTCACAGGAAGGCCAAAAAGATCATCAAGGACAACAACCACCCGAGCCACTGCCTGTTCACCCCGCTATCATCCAGAAGGCCAGGTCAGTACAGGTGCATCAAAGCTGGGACCGAGAGACTGAAAAACAGCTTCTATCTCAAGGCCATCAGACTGTTAAATAGCCATCACAAGGTATGTGATGGCTATCTAACCCTGCACCTTAGAGGCTGCTGCCCTACATAAATAGACTTGAAATCACTGGTCACTTTAATAATGGAACACTAGTCACTTTAATAATGTTTACATATTTTTGCTTTACTCACCTCATTGTATATAATGTATTCTATTCTACTGTATTTTAGTCAATGCCACGCCAACATTGCCCATCCTAATATTTATATATTCTTTAATTCCATTCTTTTACTTAAGTTTGTGTGTATTGTTGTGAATTGCTAGATATTACTGCATTGTTGGAGCTAGAAACACAAGCATTTTGCTACACCCGCAATAACATCAGCTGAACATGTGTATTTGAGCAATAGACTGATTTGATTTACAGACTGGGGTAGATACATACTTGTCGGCCTGGCCAGCGTTGAGTGTGTTCTCTGCTCTCATGCGCGTCAGGGCGGCAGCCGCCTCGTCCAGGGCACAGCTCACAGACGACGTCAGCCTCCGCAGCACCTCGGGATCTGCAAACGCTTTACCATCCGCAGTTGAAAGTTTACCAATGCCTTCCGGGTTAAAGGTCATCACAGGAAACACAGGCATGGGGGCAAAACCACACCAATGAAGCCAGGCAGGTGATCGTAGAGGCAAGTCCAGCCACAGCCAATCCAATGTTAGAAGAGGCATTCATAAAGAAACACAGAAAACACAAGCATGGGTTAGATTTGATTTGACAAGCTTCACTGTCTTGGGTGTATACACTGAGCGTACAAAACATTAGGAACACCTGCTCTTTCCATGACAGACTGACCAGGTGAAAGCCATGATGAAAGCTTATTGATGTCACTTGTTAAATCCACTTCAACCAGTGTAGATGAAGGGGTGGAGACATGTTAAAGAAGAATAAGCCTGGAGACAATTGAGACATGTATCGTTGCAGGAATGTACCTAACCATAAACGTCAATGCCTTTTCCCCCGTGTTTACGACGCTCTTATGTCAGGACTAACACTGCCTGAGCTTGATAAACCCCGACTTAGATGGGAAAAAGATTTGGGTATTAATCTTGATGAGGGTCTATGGAGTGACCTATGCAGGGATGGTGTTACTTCCACATTGAAGTCCAGATACAGACTGATCCAGTTTCATTTCCTCCATCAGCTCTATATCACCCCATCTAGACCGCAGTTCAACCCTGATATCACCTCTCTATGTTTTAGATGTGGCTCAGATGAAGTAACATTCCACTTGGTAGTGTTCAAAACTACACGGTTTCTGGCAGGGGGCATGCGATACCTTATTCTCAATTCACGGGGTTGCATTCCCTTTAGACCCGGAGGTCTGTCTACTGGGTAACTTTACTAATTCCAATCTTAGGCAAAGTCATACTACACAGCTAACAGAAATGTATTGCCTTGAAATTGAAATCGGATTCCTCCCTGCCAGTTGCAATGTGGCTATTGGAAGTTAATAGTTGTATCCCACTGGAGAAAATCACTTACTGCTTGAGGAATAAGTTAGACATATTTTACAGAATTTGGCAACCTTTTACATATTGATATGGAGCATCTCCCCTCCCATGGATATGGAGCATCTCCCCTCCCATGGATATGGAGCATCTCCCCTCCCATGGATATGGAGCATCTCCCCTCCCATGGATATGGAGCATCTCCCCTCCCATGGATATGGAGCATCTCCCCTCCCATGGATATGGAGCATCTCCCCTCCCATGGATATGGAGCATCTCCCCTCCCATGGATATGGAGCATCTCCCCTCCCATGGATATGGAGCATCTCCCCTCCCATGGATATGGAGCATCTCCCCTCCCATGGATATGGAGCATCTCCCCTCCCATGGATATGGAGCATCTCCCCTCCCATGGATATGGAGCATCTCCCCTCCCATGGATATGGAGCATCTCCCCTCCCATGGATATGGAGCATCTCCCCTCCCATGGATATGGAGCATCTCCCCTCCCATGGATATGGAGCATCTCCCCTCCCATGGATATGGAGCATCTCCCCTCCCATGGATATGGAGCATCTCCCCTCCCATGGATATGGAGCATCTCCCCTCCCATGGATATGGAGCATCTCCCCTCCCATGGATATGGAGCATCTCCCCTCCCATGGATATGGAGCATCTCCCCTCCCATGGATATGGAGCATCTCCCCTCCCATGGATATGGAGCATCTCCCCTCCCATGGATATGGAGCATCTCCCCTCCCATGGATATGGAGCATCTCCCCTCCCATGGATATGGAGCATCTCCCCTCACATGGATATGGAGCATCTCCCCTCACATGGATATGGAGCATCTCCCCTCACATGGATATGGAGCATCTCCCCTCACATGGATATGGAGCATCTCCCCTCACATGGATATGGAGCATCTCCCCTCACATGGATATGGAGCATCTCCCCTCACATGGATATGGAGCATCTCCCCTCACATGGATATGGAGCATCTCCCCTCACATGGATATGGAGCATCTCCTCACATCACATTGATATGGAGCATCTCCCCTCACATTGATATGGAGCATCTCCTCACATCACATTGATATGGAGCATCTCCTCACATCACATTGATATGGAGCATCTCCTCACATCACATTGATATGGAGCATCTCCTCACATCACATTGATATGGAGCATCTCCTCACATCACATTGATATGTAGCATCTCCCCTCACATCACATCATATTGATATGGAGCATCTCCCCTCACATCACATCACATTGTTATGGAGCACCTCCCCTCACATTGATTGAATCTCTATATAATCCTTGTATAATATGTAGCTTAAGGCAGGTGACCATATGATCCAATGCCTCATTTTTTAAATGTTTTATTATTTTATTATGACTTATATATACACAATTATTATTATTTTACACGGTTAACACAGTCTGTTACTGTCACTTTGTCATATTGTTGTCTAATATCTTTTCATTTTCGTTTTGAATGTTCTTAATTGGAAAATTAAAATTAAATATAAAATTTTAAAAATCTATGCTTTTCTTAAAATCAATACACAGAACTATATTTTGTCTGCTTATTTAGTTTAAATAAATTCATGTTAGCAGGCAATATTAACTAGGGAAATTGTGTCACTTCTCTTGCGTTCATTGCACGCAGAGTCAGGGTTTATGCAACAGTTTGCGCCGGCTGGCTCGTTGCAAAATAATTTGCCAGAATTTAACATAATTATGACATAACATTGGAGGTTGTGCAATGTAACAGGAATATTTAGACTTATGGATGCCACCCGTTAGATAAAATACAGAACGGTTCTGTATTTCACTGAAAGAATAAACGTTTTCGAAATGATCGTTTCTGGATTTGACCATATTAATGACCAAAGGCTCGTAATTCTGTGTTTATTATATTATAATTTAGTCTATGATTTGATATTTGATAGAGCAGTCTGACTGAGCGGTGGTAGGCAGCAGCAGGCTCGTAAGCGTTCATTCAAACTTTACTGCGTTTGCCAGCAGCTCTTTGCAATGCTTGAAGCACAGCGCTGTTTATGGCTTCAAGCCTATCAACTCCTGATATCAGGCTGGCAATACTAAAATGCCTATTAGAACATCCAATAGTCAAAAGTATATGAAAAACAAATGGTATTGAGAGAAATAGTCGACGCGTCATAATTCCTATAATAACTACACCCTAAAACTTCTTACCTGGGAATTTTGAAGACTCATGTTAAAAGGAACCACCAGCTTTCATATGTTCTCATGTTCTGAGCAAGGAACTTAAACGTTAGCTTTTTTACATGGCACATATTGCACTTTTACTTTCTTCTCCAACACTGAGTGTTTTTGCATTATTTAAACCAAATTGAACATGTTTCATTATTTATTTGAGACTAAATAGATGTTATTTATGTATTATATTAAGTTAAAATAAAAGTGTTCATTCAGTATTGTTGTAATTGTCATCATTACAAATATATATATCAATAACTAAATAAATAACTAGGCTTATTAAATCGGTATCGGCTTTTTTTGGTCCTCTAATAAATTGGTATTGGTATCGGCGTTGACAAATCCTACTCGGTCGACCTCTATTTTGTACAGTGTGTGTGTGTGTACATGTTAAAAAGGTCTTCACACGAAGAGCAGTTCCACCTTTCCCTCTGAGAGGAGGAAATGTAGACATATTGCCTACACCGACTGACCCAGTCCTCACAGATCTAACCCCAGTGCCTGGGGTCCAGACTAGTCTAAGCTAGGAGTTAGGGCCTAGACTAGTCTAAGATAGCACCCTAACCCCTATCTAAAGGGCTAGGGGGCCAGCTAGCGTCTAGGGGGCCAGCTAGCGTCTAGGGGGCAACTCCAGTCCTCGAGGGCCTGATTGGTGGCACCTTTTCTCTCTCTAGCAAACACAGCTGATTAATCACATGTCATTCTAAACTGAAGATCGTGATTATTGGGGTCAGGTGTGTTAGCTGGGGCAAATACTGTGACACCAATCAGGCCCTCAAGGACTGGAATTACCCACCCCTGGTCTAGGGGGCTAGCTAGTGGTGACTTATAGATGGGGCCTACAGGGTGGCAGGGAGTGAGAGGACCGAGACGCAGGGAGTGAAAGGACCGAGACGCAGGGAAGGAGAGGACCGAGACACAGGGAAGGAGAGGACCGAGACGCAGGGATCAGGAAAATACAGACTGCTTGTTTTGTTAACCTAGACTGAATGACCTATTTCACAAGGAGCAAGACCCACTTCCCATCCAGGGAGGCCACCCATGCAAAAATACTGTGTGTGCGTTGACACGAGAGATGTGGGAGAAAGTGAGCTAGAATGATCTCAGCTCTCCCCCTGATGTTTGCCTCTAACCTACATTAGTGGAAGTAGAAGTTTCAAGTTGTAGTTGCCACATGCACAAGTACAGTGAAATGGTTAACTTGCAAGCCCTACACAACAGTGAAGTGAAGATGAAATCACACACACAAGCAAAGCTGGAGTTCACAAGACACAGCCATACAGAACGGAACCATCTTTGCAACAGAAAAGTTTTTAAGTAAAAGTGTGTGTTAGTGGGTGGATCGTGCCAGTCAGTGTACCCTCTGCTCTGCCTGTGTGACTGAGTCAAACCTTAGCCTACACCTGGCTGTCAGAAGGATTTTACAACGCTGCCCCAGGCGGCCTGCAGGCCAAGGGAAGTAGTGGAGGGCTGAGGTCTGGGGGGTTGATGGTTGTATTTCCTGTCTAAACAATGTCACATGGGCTTTTGACAACAAGCAATATTAAGAGGCTGTTGATATTCATCTGGCTAAAGCCTTCTGTTAACTAGTGTATCTTGCTCAACACAGTCAGCGACCTGGGTTCAGAGGATTGTTCAGGCTGGTTTGAAAACCCCTCACAACATGCCTTCCCTGACCTTACCAACACCAACAAAACTACCTCAACCTGCCTGCCCTCCTAACATTCTCATCCTGAATGGGTCAGAGATAGAGTGTCGACTAGGGCTGTCCATGACACTCCCAAAAAATATTGGTCGACCGAGAGTCTTTTGTTCTTTCAAACAACTGATCGGACAACATTTTCTCATTTGTATTTTTCCATTTATAGACATCCTATGCATTTGAATAAATTCAACTATATGCACTGAGCGTGTCTGATGCTTTAAGCACACTGTCTGATGAAATCATTAAGAGACAAAAATGACTAGAGGGAGTCCGACCGCAATTGATTTGATTGTGCGGGGCCGTGATAAATAAATCACATCAATATCATCACATCAATAAATTGGTTATAAACTCAGAACACATGACAGAAAATTGGATGCAGAGGTTGTGACAAATAAACCTCAAAATGGGGGAATGTTTACTGGTTGCTCGGGAGGTAACGGGGAAGTTGGAGGTGTGGAATAACTGACTAGTTGTAGAAAATAGTGGAGATGAAGAAAAAGAGGGAGAAAGCACTAGTATATTATGTTGCCAAACACCCATGCAGGGAGAGAGAGGAGAGAGGGGCTGTGTGTTGGTTCATATGTTCACCATGCAGGGAGAGAGGAGAGAGAGGCTGTGTGTTGGGTCATATGTTCACCATGCAGGGAGAGAGAGGAGAGAGGGGCTGTGTGTTGGTTCATATGTTCACCATGCAGGGAGAGAGAGGAGAGGGGGGCTGTGTGTTGGGTGATATGTTCACCATGCAGGGAGAGAGAGGAGAGAGGGGCTGTGTGTTGGTTCATATGTTCACCATGCAGGGAGAGAGAGGAGAGGGGGGCTGTGTGTTGGGTGATATGTTCACCATGCAGGGAGAGGGGGGCTGTGTGTTGGGTCATATGTTCACCATGCAGGGAGAGAGGAGAGAGAGGCTGTGTGTTGGGTCATATGTTCACCATGCAGGGAGAGAGGAGAGAGGGGCTGTGTGTTGGGTCATATGTTCACCATGCAGGGAGAGGGGGGCTGTGTGTTGGGTCATATGTTCACCATGCAGGGTGAGAGAGGAGAGAGAGGCTGTGTGTTGGGTCATATGTTCACCATGCAGGGAGAGAGAGGAGAGAGGCTGTGTGTTGGGTCATATGTTCACCATGCAGGGAGAGAGGGGCTGTGTGTTGGGTCATATGTTCACCATGAAGGGAGAGGGGGGCTGTGTGTTGGGTCATATGTTCACCATGCAGGGTGAGAGAGGAGAGAGGGGGGCTGTGTGTTGGGTCATATGTTCACCATGCAGGGAGAGGGGGGCTGTGTGTTGGGTCATATGTTCACCATGCAGGGAGAGAGAGGAGAGAGGGGCTGTGTGTTGGGTCATATGTTCACCATGCAGGGAGAGAGAGGAGAGAGGGGCTGTGTGTTGGGTCACATGTTCACCATGCAGGGAGAGAGAGGAGAGAGGTTGTGTGTTGGGTCATATGTTCACCATGCAGGGAGAGAGAGGAGAGAGGTTGTGTGTTGGGTCATATGTTCACCATGCAGGGAGAGAGAGGAGAGAGAGGAGAGAGGGGCTGTGTGTTGGGTCATATGTTCACCATGCAGGGAGAAAGAGAGGCTGTGTGTTGGGTCATATGTTCACCATGCAGGGTGAGAGAGGAGAGAGGGGCTGTGTGTTGGGTCATATGTTCACCATGCAGGGAGAAAGAGAGGCTGTGTGTTGGGTCATATGTTCACCATGCAGGGAGAGAGAGGAGAGAGGGGTTGTGTGTTGGGTCATATGTTCACCATGCAGGGAGAAAGAGAGAGGCTGTGTGTTGGGTCATATGTTCACCATGCAGGGAGAGAGAGGAGAGAGAGGTTGTGTGTTGGGTCATATGTTCACCATGCAGGGAGAGAGAGGAGAGAGGGGCTGTGTGTTGGGTCATATGTTCACCATGCAGGGAGAGAGGGGCTGTGTGTTGGGTCATATGTTCACCATGCAGGGAGAAAGAGAGGCTGTGTGTTGGGTCATATGTTCACCATGCAGGGTGAGAGAGGAGAGAGAGGTTGTGTGTTGGGTCATATGTTCACCATGCAGGGAGAAAGAGAGGCTGTGTGTTGGGTCATATGTTCACCATGCAGGGAGAGAGAGGTTGTGTGTTGGGTCATATGTTCACCATGCAGGGAGAGAGAGGAGAGAGAGGAGAGGGGGGCTGTGTGTTGGGTCATATGTTCACCATGCAGGGAGAGAGGAGAGAGGCTGTGTGTTGGGTGATATGTTCACCATGCAGGGTGAGAGGAGAGAGGCTGTGTGTTGGGTGATATGTTCACCATGCAGGGTGAGAGGAGAGAGGCTGTGTGTTGGGTGATATGTTCACCATGCAGGGTGAGAGGAGAGAGGCTGTGTGTTGGGTGATATGTTCACCATGCAGGGTGAGAGGAGAGAGGCTGTGTGTTGGGTGATATGTTCACCATGCAGGGAGAGAGGAGAGAGGCTGTGTGTTGGGTGATATGTTCACCATGCAGGGTGAGAGGAGAGAGGTTGTGTGTTGGGTGATATGTTCACCATGCAGGGTGAGAGGAGAGAGGCTGTGTGTTGGGTCATATGTTCACCATGCAGGGAGAGGGGGGCTGTGTGTTGGGTCATATGTGAGTGCGTTACAGTATTAAGACTAAACAGGAAGTACTCTAAAGCCTTCATCTCCATGGTGGTTATAGGAGGCTGCTATACTAAGCCTACTAATGATAATTACATGACTTATCATAATGATGACCTGACCTGTTCCAGTTTCAACTGTTCTGCCTGCGGCTATGGAACCCTGACCTGTCCACCGGACGTGCTACCTGTCCCAGACCTGCTGTTCTCAACTCTCTAGAGACCGCAGGAGCGGTAGACATACTCTTAATGATCGGCTATGAAAAGCCAACTGACATTTACTCCTGATTATTATTTGACCATGCTGGTCATTTATGAACATTTGAACATCTTGGCCATGTTCTGTTATAATCTCCACCCGGCACAGCGAGAAGAGGACTGGCCACCCCTCATAGCCTGGTTCCTCTCTAGGTTTCTTCCTAGGTTTTGGTCTTTCTAGGGAGTTTTTCCTAGCCACCGTGCTTCTACACCTGCATTGCTTGCTGTTTGGGGTTTTAGGCTGGGTTTCTGTACAGCACTTCGAGATATTAGCTGATGTACGAAGGGCTATATAAAATAAACTTGATTTGATGATCATAACAATAAGGAGATGGAGGGTTATTTTTACAAATAGAATTTAACAATCTGGAAGTGTAAACAGTAAATAAATTATAAATTATACCTGAGAGGCTGTTCAAGTGGAACAAACACGTCTACATCCCTTATCAGAGCAGAGAAAATATTAAAAACAACTGACTTGGTAAAACAAAAATATCCAACATGTTGTAGTTGGTGCTCACAGAATCAGTACTCTATTAAACAAACACTCAAACAGGCAACAGAAGCAGGATTTGTCTTATTTCTGGAGATATGGAATATTTATAAAGCCAGGCACATTTAACAGTTAGGCTATTGATTATAGACTTCCCTTTAAGTTGGTTTCCTCTCTCTTCACTTAAGTCATGGGCTGTTTTCTCCTCATTCTGCTGCTGCTGCCTCCACAGCAGTTCTCTACACCAATATGCTGCTTAACTTTGCACATAGCCACATGGTCTAGGAAAAGACACCATTTCAACAGTGCACTGATGCGTTTCAGAACTGTGGACAGCGACCTCTATCCAACGCGGGAGGAAGTGCCTCAGTTGTAAGGCAATATTTGTATTAGTGTGGCACCCTTGTGCCTACGTAATATAACCATATACAATTTCAGTAGCACATAATTTAGTGATGGACTGTACCATTCCCACAGCCTCCACAACGAATTAGTCCACTCAGACAGGTAAGACACAATGATTATTATTATTTATTTTTTTGCAGCTGCTCAACAAAATAAATCTTGGTCGACTAAACAGCCCATCCAACCAAACAATCAACCAGTCGACTAAATGGGCTCAGCCTTAATGTCGACACCTATAAATATCCTGGTATACAGCTGTACTGGTCACTGTCATTCCATACCCACCTCCAGGGTAGTTACATCCACCGCAGTGAAAACATTCTTCACCCACCCTGCCAAGCACAGCCTTGGAACAATGAACATACTGCCAATCCTGGACAAGGGCAATGTGGTTTAAAGGCCCCAAAACCTCCCTCAAACTAGATGTACTTTACCACACTGCCATCCGCTTTGTTACCTGTGCCCCCTTCAACACTTATCACTGTGACCTTTACAGCCTGGTCAACTGGCTCTGTTTACATACGCGACACTAGACCCCTCTACCTCAGCATCTCCCCTAGCAACAGCAACCTGCTCTCTGCTAGATGTAGAGCTGGTTATTCCTGTCAGTCATGACAGTGTTTTGCCGCCAACGACTGGAATGAGCTGCAAAAGACCATCAAAACTTTACACATTCATCCCACCACACTCCTTCAAAACATATTACCTGATCAATATACACCTGCTGATCATTCAGTCTGACACCACTCCTTCAAAACATATTACCTGATCAATATACACCTGCTGATCATTCAGTCTGACACCACTCCTTCAAAACAAATTACCTGATCAATATACACCTGCTGATCATTCAGTCTGACACCACTCCTTCAAAACAAATTACCTGATCAATATACACCTGCTGATCATTCAGTCTGACACCACTCCTTCAAAACATATTACCTGATCAATATACACCTGCTGATCATTCAGTCTGACACCACTCCATCAAAACATATTACCTGATCAATATACACCTGCTGATCATTCAGTCTGACACCACTCCTTCAAAACAAATTACCTGATCAATATACACCTGCTGATCATTCAGTCTGACACCACTCCTTCAAAACATATTACCTGATCAATATACACCTGCTGATCATTCAGTCTGACACCACTCCTTCAAAACATATTACCTGATCAATATACACCTGCTGATCATTCAGTCTGACACCACTCCTTCAAAACATATTACCTGATCAATATACACCTGCTGATCATTCAGTCTGACACCACTCCTTCAAAACATATTACCTGATCAATATACACCTGCTGAACATTCAGTCTGACACCACTCCTTCAAAAACATTACCTGATCTGCTGACTGATCAATATACACCTGCTGATCATTCAGTCTGATGTGTTTTCATTTTTGCTGCCTGTTGTGGTATTTCTGCTCTAATCCATTGTTAATGTTTCTCGTTAGGGCGGCAGCAAGCCTAGCGTGGTATTAGGCCATTAGGCTACGTCATTTTAGTCATTATACGCAGAATAATTAACAGCAAGTGTTGGGTGTTGCGCAATAGTCTATCCGACACAATTGCGCACAGCAGACTTGGTGTCCAATCCGAGGCACAAAGACATGAACATGTTACCTTGATGCTTTCTCTTGAATCTAACCCTGCTGTAAATCAAGCAGACAAGACGATCAAACTCAAATAGCAAGAGATATTCCATCCAACATGGATCCAGGCACAACCGTCTTCACCAACTTAAGGAACGAGACACCATAATATTCTGGACATTACTCCAGCACCTGGGCTGTTTGGGCATTGCATGTGCCATCACAACAGCTGCTCCTCACTTGACTGTCACTTGGAAAATCCCTTCCTGGATCAGATGTATGAAAATATCAGAGTAACTCAAATCAGAAGGACACCAAATGCGCATCCAACAAGTACTTTACACAATTATTGAAGAACCACATTAATGACAGTATCGATCAAGATGTGACTTTCGGTTCGAAGCATCAGATGCTTTACGACCCACCAGGTGAATCGGGCAGTATTCACGTTTTACCACCCACCAGGTGAATCCGGCAGCATTAACGTTTTACCACCCACCAGGTGAATCCAGCAGTATTCACATTTTACCACCCACCAGGTGAATCCGGCAGTATTCACGTTTTACCACCCACCAGGTGAATCCAGCAGTATTACTGTTTTACCACCCACCAGGTGAATCCAGCAGTATTACTGTTTTACCACCCACCAGGTGAATCCAGCAGCATTACTGTTTTACCACCCACCAGGTGAATCCAGCAGTATTACTGTTTTACCACCCACCAGGTGAATCCGGCAGTATTACTGTTTTACCACCCACCAGGTGAATCCAGCAGTATTACTGTTTTACCACCCACCAGGTGAATCCAGCAGTATTACTGTTTTACCACCCACCAGGTGAATCCAGCAGTATTACTGTTTTACCACCCACCAGGTGAATCCAGCAGTATTACTGTTTTACCACCCACCAGGTGAATCCAGCAGTATTACTGTTTTACCACCCACCAGGTGAATCCAGCAGTATTAATGTTTTACCACCCACCAGGTGAATCCAGCAGCATTAATGTTTTACCACCCACCAGGTGAATCCAGCAGCATTAATGTTTTACCACCCACCAGGTGAATCCGGCAGTATTACTGTTTTACCACCCACCAGGTGAATCCAGCAGTATTACTGTTTTACCACCCACCAGGTGAATCCAGCAGTATTACTGTTTTACCACCCACCAGGTGAATCCAGCAGTATTAATGTTTTACCACCCACCAGGTGAATCCAGCAGCATTAATGTTTTACCACCCACCAGGTGAATCCAGCAGCATTAATGTTTTACCACCCACCAGGTGAATCCGGCAGTATTACTGTTTTACCACCCACCAGGTGAATCCAGCAGTATTACTGTTTTACCACCCACCAGGTGAATCCAGCAGTATTACTGTTTTACCACCCACCAGGTGAATCCAGCAGCATTAATGTTTTACCACCCACCAGGTGAATCCAGCAGCATTAATGTTACCACCCACCAGGTGAATCCAGCAGCATTAATGTTTTACCACCCACCAGGTGAATCCGGCAGTATTACTGTTTTACCACCCACCAGGTGAATCCGGCAGTATTACTGTTTTACCACCCACCAGGTGAATCCAGCAGCATTAATGTTACCACCCACCAGGTGAATCCAGCAGCATTAATGTTTTACCACCCACCAGGTGAATCCGGCAGTATTACTGTTTTACCACCCACCAGGTGAATCCAGCAGCATTAATGTTTTACCACCCACCAGGTGAATCCAGCAGTATTAATGTTTTACCACCCACCAGGTGAATCCAGCAGTATTAATGTTTTACCACCCACCAGGTGAATCCGGCAGTATTACTGTTTTACCACCCACCAGGTGAATCCAGCAGTATTACTGTTTTACCACCCACCAGGTGAATCCAGCAGCATTAATGTTTTACCACCCACCAGGTGAATCCAGCAGTATTAATGTTTTACCACCCACCAGGTGAATCCAGCAGTATTACTGTTTTACCACCCACCAGGTGAATCCAGTAGCATTACTGTTTTACCACCCACCAGGTGAATCCAGCAGCATTAATGTTTTACCACCCACCGGGGGGAATCCAGTAGCATTTGTTTCACTTCTAGAGTAGTGAATAACTATGTAGAGATGCCATCTTCCACATACTCTAGTGCTAACATTTCAGTATAGGGAGTCATGTCCTGTGTAAGTGGCTGTGATCTGTTAATAGAATTCCATTGTTACTGTGATACCCGTTTAATTACATTTAATAGTGTCATCCACGCACTGTTGCCTTGTTCTCTTCATCCACTGTAGGGACCGGTTTCTCCTGGCCCTGTGGGGGCCATCTTTGTACTTGCCCTAGTCCCTGCACACTTGATTCAATTGACCAAATCATCACCAAACGTCTGACTGGAGTCGAGTGCGTTGGATGCGGGGGCAGTGATGTGCCACCTCGGGTCCCCGGGGACAGGACTGGGGGACACGGTCAGACGGTGTTTGCGCTGCTAGTGAAGAAAGTCTAGTTATTTTCAGCATAGGCAGTTATGTCCTTTGTCAGTGGCTACACTGTGCAAATAGGATTCCGTTGTTACCTTAACACCTATTTTATTAATTTAATTTAATCTTCTCTTTTGTGTATTCATTTTCTGTCAATGTTTTTTGTATGACGCCTTGGTGTGGGGTGGTTGAGGGGGGGGACAAAGGACTGGGGATGTTGTATTGCTGTCAATGTCAAATCAAACATTTTATTGGTCAGATGCGCAGAATACAACAGGTGTAGACCTTAAAGTGAAATGCTTATTTACGAGCCACTAACCAACATTGCCGTTTCAAAAAATACGGATAAGAAAAAATATATAAAAGTAACAAGTAATTTAAGAGTAGCTGTAAAAAAATAACAATATATACAAGGGGGTGCCGGTACAGAGTCAATGTGCGGGGGCACCGGTTAGTTGACGTAGTATGTGCATGTAGGTAGAGTTATTAAAGTGACTATGCATAGATGACAACAGAGAGTGGCAGTGGTGTGGAGGGGAGGCAATGTGAATAGTCTGGGTAGCCATTTGACTAGATGTTCAGGAGTCTTATGGCTTGAGGGTAGAAGCTGTTAAGAAGCCTCTTGGACCAAGACTTGGTGCTCCGGTACCGCTTGCCGTGCGGTAGCAGAGAGAACAGTGTATAACTAGGGTGGCTGAAGTCTTTGACAATTTTTAGGGCCTTCCTCTGACACAGCCTGGTATAGAGGTCCTTGATGGCAGGAAGCTTGGCCCCAGTGACGTACTGGCCGTACGCAATACCCTCTGCAGTGCCTTGCGGTCAGAGGCCGAGCAGTACCATACCAGGCGGTGATGCAACCAGTCAGGATGCTCTCGATGGTGCAGAGGTAGAACCTTTAGAGGATCTGAGGATCCATTACAAATCTTTTCAGTCTCCTGAGGGGGAATAGGTTTTGTCGTGCCCGCTTCACGACTGTCTTGGTGTGCTTGGACCATGTTATTTTGTTGGTGATGTGAACACCAAGGAACTTGAAGCTATCAACCTGTTCCACTGTCTCGTTGTCGTCGGTGATCAGGCCTACCACTGTTGTGTCATCTGCAAATTTAATGATGTGTTGGAGTCGTGCGTGGCCATGCAGTCATGTGTGAACAGGGAGTGCAGAAAGGGACTGAGCACGCACCCCTGAGGGGCCCCTGTGTTGAGGATCAGCGTGGAGTATGTGTTGTTACCAACCCTTACCACCTGGGGACGGTCCGTCAGGAAGTCCACAATCTAGTTGCAGAGGGAGGTGTTTTGTCCCGGCGTCCTTAGATTAGTGATGAGCTTTGAGGGCACTATGGTTTTGAACACTGAGCTGTGGTCAATGAATAGCATTCTCACATAGGTGTTCCTTTTGTCCAGTTGGGAAAGGGCAGTGTGGAGTGCAATAGAGACTGCATCATCTGTGGATCTGTTGGGGCAGTATGCAAATTGGAGTGGGTCTAGGGTTTCTGGGATAATGGTGTTGATGTGAGCCATGACCAGCCTTTCAAAGCACTTCATGGTTACAGACGTCAGCGCTACAGGTCATAAGTCATTTAGGCAGGTTACCTTAGTGTTCGTGGGCACAGGGACTATGGTGGTCTGCTTAAAACATGTTGGTATTTCAGACTTGGACAGGGAGAGGTTGAAAATGTCAGTTTAGACACTTGCCAGTTGGTCTGCACATGCTCTGAGTACACGTCCTGGTAATCCGTCTGGCCCTGCAGCTTTTGAATATTAACCTGTTTAAAGGTCTTGCATCGGGTTCTTGGTCACCTCCCTGACAAAGGCCCTTCTCCCCCGATTACTCAGTTTGACCGGGCAGCCAGCTCTAGGAAGAGGCTTGTTGGTTCCAAACTTCTTCCATTTAAGAACGATGGAGGCCACTGTTCTTGGGGCACATTCAATGTGGCGGGGGGTTTTTTTGTACCCTACAGTCTCCTCTGAAAAGTTGATGTTGAGATGTGTCTGTTGAACTCTGTGAAGCATTTATTTGGGCTGCAATTTCTGAGGCTGGTAACTCTAATGAACTTATCCTCTGCATCCTCTGGGTCTTCCTTTCCTGTGGCGGTCCTCATGAGAAACAGTTTCATAGCGCTTGATGGTTTTTGCGACTGTACTTGAAGAAACTTTCAAAGTTATTGATATTTTCCACATTGACTGACCATGTCTGAAGTAATGATGGACTGCTGTTTCTCTTTGCTTTTGAGCTGTTGTTGCCATAATATGGACTTGGTATTTTACTAATCTTCTGTATACCACCCCTACCTTGTCACAACAACTGATTGGCTCAAACGCATTAAGGAAAGGAATTCCACAAATTCACTTTTAACAAGGTACACCTGTTAATTTAAATGCATTCCTGGTGACTACCTCATGAAGCTGCTTGAGAGAATGCCAAGAGTGTCCAAAGCTGTCAAGGCAAAGGGTGGCTACTATGAAGAATCTCAAATATAAAATATATTTTGATTTGTTTTACACTTTTTGAGATACTACATGATTCCGTATGTGGTATTTCATAGTTTGTCTTCGCTATTATTCTACAATGTAGAAAATTGTAAGAGAAAAACCACGGAATGAGTAGCTGTCCAAACTTTTGACTGATACTGTACATAAAAAAGAGTAACAATTTTACATTCACATTTATTATTTTGGATTTTTGTGCAGATGAAAACTTTTCACCCCGTAACAGAGACAAAATGTTAGGTAGTTACACTGCAATTCTGAGATCTCTATATAAATAAAACTATCCGACATCTACAGTGCTTTCAGAAAGTATTCATACCCCTTGAACAACATAACGCTTTGTATTTAGTACAAAAAGTTCATTTCTTGGCCACATGTTTTGCAGTATTAGTTAATTAAGTGCCGTGTAAACAGGATGCATGGTTTTAGAATATGTTTTATTCTGTACAGGCTACCATATTTCCACTATCATTTAGGTTAGTATTGTGGAGTAACTACAATGTTCATCCATTCTAATAAGCTCTCATATCACAGCCATTCAACGCTGTAACTGTTTTAAAATCAACATTGGCCTCATGGTGAAATCTCTGAGCAGTTTCCTTCCTCTCCTTACAGATAATTGTATTTGTGGGGTAGACATTCAAAAATCATGTTAACCACTATAATTGAACACAGACTGAGTCTACGCAATTTATGACTTGTCATTAAGCACATTTTTACTCCTGAACATATTTAGGCTTGTCATAACAAAAGGGGTTTTAAATAGTTATTCACTCAAGACATTTCAGCTTTTCAATTATTAGTCATTTCTCAAATGTTCTATAAAAAAAAATCCACTTTGACACAGTGGGGTAATGTGTATAGATCAGTGAAACAGAATTCCACATGTTAATCTATTTTAAATTCAGGCTGTAACATGTGGGAAAAGTAAAAGGGGTGTAAACATGTAAAAAAAAATTTATGATATGTTTGATGAACCTTTTCTCTGTATATAGTGTGTTATATGTTTAGTGGTATTGTGTGTTCAGTTCTATGTTGAACCTCTTGGCCAGGTCGTCATTGTAAATGAGAATAGGTTCTCAATTGACTTTATTGAATAAAGGTGAAATAAATCATTAAGGCTGCACAGAAACTGTCCGAAATGGCAGCCTATTCCCTATATAGTGCACTACTTTTGATTAAGACCCATAGGCCTCTGGGATAGGGAATAGGGTGCCATTTTAGATGTGGCCTGTGTGTGAGAGAGAGTGAAGACAACATTTTGACGTTTTCCTGTCATTCGCATTTTCTGTTGATATTTATGCGTAACCAAAAATATTTTTACAGTAAGATATGCATTCTTGAATACTGTGTTACTGTAAAACCTAGAAAAACACCCTGGTCCATATAACACACACAGAGAATGTTTACCCATAAGCACCTGCTCTAACACTACAACACTGAAGAGCCGGACACATGTTGGCTATGCGTGCACACACACACGTTGACATTAGAAACACGGACATATCTCTTCCTGGCTTTCCATCAGGTTGACGTTCCCCTGTTTGAAATGCCTCCTTCCTTCCCCTAAAGTAATCAGTGATGGTCAGATGATGGGTGAAAGCTATGCAGTGATCGATGCAGATAACCACATATTCACTTCAACAAATCAAGCAGAACTGCAACAGACAGCAAGACAAGGTGGCAGGTTTGGGGGTGGTACTAGATGGGGAGGGTTGGGGTCTGGTAGGGTAGAATGGGGTTGCTGGTGGGGTCCTTTCAGGTCAAGTAGGGTTGGATGGAATTGGTTTGGATGGGGGTACTAGGCCGAAGTCCTAGGGTGAGATGAGTTTGAATTGAGTTCAATTAAATAGAGGAAGGTCCCAAGGGCTAAACCGTGGGATCAGGCACAGCTAAGGGTTCTGAACGACAGCGGCCAGGGTTAGGGCCGAGTGCTGGATCCAATGTCATACCTGCAGTCTCTAGCAGGGCCTTGAAGGTGGGCCCGTGTCTGGGTGAGGGGTAGGGTTAGAGGTGAGGGTTTAGAGCGCGTAGCTGCAGTCTCTAGCAGGGCCTCGAGGGCCCGTGTCTAGGTGAGGGGTAGGGTTAGAAGTGAGGGATTAAAGCGCGTACCTGCAGCCTCTAGCAGAGCCTCGAGGCGGGCCTGTGTCTCTGGGTCGACAGTGCGGAGGTCCACTCCGTCTGTGGCGCTGGACAAAAGCAGCTCCGAGGCTGTCTTCATGATGGGGTTCTCCAAGTCCTCCTGGTCCAAGATAAATGACTCCACCTGGGGTAAGAAGAAGAGGGAGAAAGACAAGTGTAAGCAATGCATAACATATAAAAGCACATAACAGCAGACGGGGAAATCTCACTTGATGTTGCATCTTGATCTGCAGCCAACCCCCAAAATGTGTAATATTATATTGATTAAAAATCTGTATCCATAGGTCTTATTCAACTCTGTCCATCAACAACTATGACTGGAGTCATGTAATGTAAACGAGCACAGGTCTTCAGGTTGACTGGTGTCCTGCACATCTCCACTCTTATTTACATGACTGGATGTTTTGCTCCAACACACCACCTCTTGATGAGTGAGTAAAAACATGTGGCTCAGATAACCAACTGCAGCTGAAAGGTATTGGCCGTGGCTTGTCGCGGGTATAAAGGATCCGTCACCTACTCTGGACAAATGACCAATCAAATGAGGGGTGTGGTTCCATATTTCTAACATATTTTCTAGAGATTTTTATTGTTTATTAAAAGGGGTGGTTCAGTTACATGTCTCACCATTTTGGTCCAAAGTTGTGTCTGTATGAGACGTAAGGCTTCCCATCCGGAACAGTTCAACAATATATTAGGAGCACATTGTGAAGTTCTTGGTAGTTTTGGTCTTTGGCCGAAGTCGGTAGCCGAAGTGTACGTCCCTTCGCCGGTGATTGGTCAACAGTAGGGATTGGTCAACAGTAGGGATTGGCCATTTTGAGCCTGTACTTGAACCCACAAATGCTGATGCACCAGATACTCAGCTAGTCAAAGAAGTCCAGTTTTACTGCTTCTTTAATCAGAACAGTTTTCAGCTGTGCTAACAATTACAAAACGGTTTTCTAATGATCAATTAGCCTTTTAAAATGATAAACTTGGATTAGCTAACACAACGTGCCATTGGAACACAGGAGTGATGGTTGCTGATAATGGGGCCTCTGTACACATGTCGATATTCCATAAAAACATTTTTTTTTAATTTATCAGCCATTTCCAGCTACAATAGTCATCTACAATAGTCATCTACACTGTATTTCTGATCAATTTCATGTTATTTTAAAATGGACAAAATAAATGTCCTTTTTCAAAAACAAGGACATTTCTAAGTGACCCCAAACTTTTGAATGGTAGTGTATATTCATTGAGCTTGTCTGATGCCATAAGCGCACTATTTCATGAATTAAGCCACAAATGACTCGAGGGAGCCGGAGATCAAGATAACCAGAAGAAGAAAAATATAAATACCTGGACCATCCTTCTCCCGCTCCTCCTGGATTTCACAGATTCTGACAGTAATAGACTACACAAGAAGGCAACCTTTCTCATGTGGAACGCCAATTTATATCTTACGATTTCTACCGATCTGCCTGCCAGTTACGGTTTTCATATTCACATTTTTATTTATAATAACATCTTGTAAAAAATGCCAATAAAGCCAACAAATAAAAACATTGCAGCCTGCAGTAAGAAAATATCCTGATAAATATCCTATAAATCATGTCGACTTAGCATGGCCTGTCTGCAACGAACTTGAAACATTGTATCAAGTATTAAGTTGGGTCCAGCCTGAAGCTCCTGCTGGCAAACTTGCAACACTGTATAAAATATTCTGGGCCCTCAATTTCCTGGCTGCCAGTGAGCTCAGGACAGACACAGCTGTAGGCTATTTGCACAATGGATAAGAAGTAATCAGGTAGGCCTATTTTATGACGTTTCCACTGGATCAGAGCATTACATTTTTTTAACCTTTCACACTGAGTGGTTATCGAAAGGGAGAGGGCTGGAAAGATTTTTAAAATACATTGAGGAACGAACTATTGTCATTCTCAGTGGAGGTAAAAACAGACATTTGCTTGCTGTTTGAGTTGAAGAAAACATTCCTTTGAGAGGATACACAGCTCATTAGTGGAACGTGAAGCTAAATCAGAAATACTATCAGATCCCCAAATGGACACATATATAGTGCATCTGGAAAGTATTCAGAACGCTTCCATTTTTCCACATTTTGTTACGTTACAGCCTTATTCTAAAAATAAAAATATATTTTTTTAAGACGGAAGCCACTCCTCAGTAAAAGGCACATGACAGCCCGCTTGGAGTTTGCCAAAAGGCACCTAAAGACTCTCAGACCTATCAAACCATGATTGAACTCGTTGTCCTGAATGACAAGCGTCACATCTGGAGGAAACTTGGCACCCTCCCTACGGTGAAGCATGGTGGTGGCAGCATTATGCTGTGGGGATGTTTTTCAGCAGCAGGAACTGGGAGACTTGTCAGGATCGAGGGAAAGATGAACGAAGCAAAGAACAGAGAGATCCTTGACGAAAACCTGTTCAGGACGTCAGACTGGGACGAAGGTTCACCTTCCAACAGGACAACGACCCTAAGCACACAGCCAAGACAATGCAGGAGTGGCTTCGGGACAAGTCTCAATGTCCTTGAGTGGCCCAGCCAGATCCCGGACTTGAACCCGATTTAACATCTCTGGAGAGACCTGAAAACAGCTGTGCAGCAATTCTCCCCATCTAACCTGACAGAGCTTGAGAGGATCTGCAGAGAAGAATGGGAGAAACTCCCCAAATACAGGTGTGCCAAGCTTGTAGGATCATACCCAATAAGATTCAACGCTGTAATCGCTGCGGACGGTGCTTCAACAAAGTACTGAGTAAAGGGTCTGAATATTTTACATTTGCAAACATTTCTAAAAACCTGTTTTTGTTTTGTCATTATGGGGTATTGTGTGTAGATTGATGAGGGGGCAAACTATTTAATCTATTTTAGAATAAGGTGGTAACATAAATTGTGGAAAAAGTCAAAGGGTCTGAATACTTTCCGAATGCACTGTACATTATATTTAATTTTTTTTAAACTACTGCTTGAGTAAAAAAAATATTGGTCAACCAACAGCCGACCAAACAAACGACTAATTTGGGTCAGCCATACTGCCTATAAAAAAAGTGTTTAAAAATTTTGTTCCATGATCTAGCCCTGGTAGAATAATTGAAAAGGCCATCCTAATTAATGTTTTCTTCATTTAACAAATTATTTTTAATTTATTAACACGGCGGTTTAGGCCTGTATTAAATGTAGGCTACATGTCTGATTAGGCTTATATCCATGACTTTACATGTCTGATTAGGCTTATATCCATGACTGAATAGGCTTATTATATCCATGACTTTACATGTCTGAATAGGCTTATTATATCCATGACTTTACATGTCTGAACAGGCTTATTATATACATGACTTTGCATGTCTAGGCTTATTTTGATGTTATATAATTAAGGTAGGCTATCATTAGGCTAATTAAACTTTAATTTGTATTTATAGAGAAGGAAACACAGCAGCAACAAACTTTTCAGAAGAAAGACACATTTCAAGCTTACTGTTCTGAACATGAAGCCCTGGCAGTGTCGCGGGAGAGAAAGAGGTAATTGGATGATGCTTTCTTCAAAAATAGTTTACTTTGACTATGAGCCCTAAACTAATGGAGAATGTGAAAGGATGCTGTACTTTCCAAGCGCAGCTCAATCAGGCTACACACGGCCTTGCTATTGTACGGTCCGAGACACCCTCATGCCCTCCAAGAACTGGAAGCCAATCTGAAAGACCTATTGCAATTAGGTGAAGGTTTTAATATAAAGGCCTCACAATGTTGATGAATAGCAAGCACATACAATAACACCAAACAGCAGGAGCCATTCAGTAGGATTATTTATTTACCTTTAGGCAAGTCAGTTAAGAACAAATTATCATTTACAATGACGGCCTACCAGGGAACAATGGGTTAACTGCCTTGTTCAGGGGCAGAACAGATTTTTACCATGTCAGCTCGGGGATCCACCCCATTTAGCTTAACCCGGAAGCCTGCCGCAACAATATGTCAGAAGAAACACTGTACACCTGGTGACAGTGTCAGCGTGCACGTGCCCGGCCCGCCACAGGAGTCGCTAGAGCACGATGGGACAAGGACATGCCGGCCGGCCAAACCCTCCCCTAACCCAGACGAGGCTGGGCCAATTATGTGCCGCCTCATGGGTCTCCCTTGGGTCTCCCTGTGTCGCGGCCGGCTGCGACACAGCCTGGGATCAAACCAGGATCTGTAGTGACACAGCTAGCACTGCGATGCAGTGTCTTCGAGCGGTGCACCACTTGGGAGGCCCCATAGCTGACCCTTTAACACAACAACACATCAGCATTGACGAGGAAAACAGCATGCAGCAAATTCAGTACATACAGCACGGGCCCACTCGCGCAGCTCCATGCTGGGACTGGCGCTGCCCAAGGTCAGGGCCAGAGAGAGGGACATATGTCTGTCTGTGTACCCAACAACATTCCGACTAACCTGTCCCAGTTCCAAACTAAGGTCCTGTTTACTAACATTGCTTGGCAAAGATTTGAGGAAAGTGCTTATGAGGAAGTGCAGATAAAATGAGGGAATACATACTGTGAATTCAACACTAGCGATATTCAAAGAGCATGAATTACGTGGTAAAACTTCAGACAATAGGTAAAGCAGTTTCAAATTCACTAATACATTTAAATAATTGTAACAAAATGTTCACATTCCTAGTAGTACAGGATGCTAAGATAAGTCATGAAAACAATGTGCCACCTGCAACTGTCAAACAGCATTCAAAATAAAAAGAGTTGACTGAGCTAACTCAGCTACTGGGAGTCCACAGACAGAGTCCTCGTAACAGTCTGTGTGAAGGACAGTCTGTGTGAAGGACAGTCTGTGTGAAGGAATGTAGCGATACACTTGGAATGCAGAACCAAATTACCTTTGGGGGATGTAGTTCCAAGAGGACCAACAAACAACAATTGTCATCAGTCCTGCCCATCAATGAACTACAGTTCCCACCACTGTGTGGCATCCGGAGAGCTGGAAAGGCCTGGAAAGGCATCTGCTTAATCCTGGAGCTCAGAGTTCAGCTGTAGCCCACAGGAGTGAGCTCTCCACTAGGCTAACGTTTCACAACAATACCTCCCTTTCAGCCAGATCCTCATGGAGGGGTGCCAGGTAGTCTAGTGGTTAAGAGCATTGTAACCGAAAGGGCGCTGGTTCGAATCCCCGAGCCAACTAGGTGAAAAATCTGTCAATGTGCTCTTGCTTCTGTAAGTCACTCTGGATAAGAGCGTCTTGCTAAATGACAAATGTAAATGTAAAAAAAAAAATCATTACATTCCTTTAGAGGCCACAAAATATGAAAGGTATCAGACATACACTGTACATTCAGCCTCAACTAATTCCTTACAGACACGAGAGCCATAGCTGCCTGCTCTCGTCTCCTATCACTGGAACCATGCTCCAAATGAAACATAACAACTTAACATCCATTCCAGACGTAATGCTCACGGTCTACTGATGGTATGGTCAGGTAGTGTCTGCAACATGTTAACATGCCAGGCTCCACAGCTTCCATCAACACCACGATGTGTGAAAGTGCTCTCTGTAGGTGCACATGTTAAGAGAGAGACTTGTAAAATGACAGAAGAAAATGTCAACGCCTCATTAACAAATAAAATCCTTTGTTGAAATATATGGGTAACTTATTAGTGGATTGGTTTTCCAGTATCATCTGGGTTTGGGCCCCCTAGCCCTGAGCCACTATCAGGTTATTGTCTGGGCTGACAGTTCCAACATGCATTACACATGACCCTTGCCTGGAAACCCGATTGCATTGAATTCTATGTCAAGCAGACGGTTGTCTGTGTGGTTGGTCCTTTCGCAGGTAGGAATGAGATGCATTGTATCCACAGGAAAGTGTAATTACATCAACTTTCAAAGAGCTGGTAGTGCATTCAGATGGATGAGCTGAAGCATGGGCACAAGGTGAAAAAGCATGCATTCTTGCAGAGCTCGTGCAGGATTGACAAGCTTCTGCCCATACTTCATGCGATAGAAGTCTCAATGCACTACCAGAGCCTTGATAAGGTGATGTAATTATACTTTCCTGTGGATAGATTGTCTCACATTCCTACCGTCAAAAGGAACAGCAGTAACAACCGGTAGTGTTTAAAATGTATTTTTATTCAACATGCTGGGTTGTAGAGGCCGTGAGAGAACGCTTTCTTGATCCAAACACTCATTTTTGCCCGACGGGAAATTAAATTGCAAAGTCGGGTTTCCAGGAAAACATGATCCTAGACTGTTACTAGAATGGGATTCTATACTGTCACATCACGCCATGCAAGCCTAATTACATTTAAACAGTTAGAATGACAAGGCAGACATGGTGCCTTTGTAGCCCATGTAGGAAGTGGACAGAATAGCCAGACAGGTAGCAATGTGTCAGTCACACAACCAACTTGATAGTGTCATGGTTGGCCACCACAAATCCACAAACAGGTTAGAGTAGTGTAGGTTAGAGTAGTGCAGGGCAGGGTATGGTAGGTTAGAGTAGTGCAGGGCAGGGTATGGTAGTTTAGAGTAGGGTAGTTTAGAGTAGGGTAGTTTAGAGTAGGGCAGAGTAGAGTATGGTAGGGCAACCACTGCTGTGTCTTCAAAAGTCACACCTTCACCTGACCTGGAAATGGATGTTGATTGGTTGGTGGTGAGGTCAAACAGTGTCAGGGAACCAGTCCACATAAGCACGATTGTAGAGTAGAACCCGTTATGTTGTCATCATCATTAAAAGATGACAGAACAGGAGATCGTGGTTTGTGTGACTATGTTGTAGCTCGCGATATCAGCTCAACAGACGTGTTTCAACCTCAACTATGGTGTCCTGTGAGCCTGCCAACACATGGAAAGTTAGCCACAACTCTGAAAAGGGACTGCTATGAGTTGTAACAACGCAGGACAGTGATATAGAGTTGGCACTGCCTCACGAGGCTGAGACAAATATCATCTGATCATTCTGTGTTATTTATGACAGCCCGATGATCCCTCACACAACTAGTTAGGACAGTTAACGTTAGCTAACTAACTGTCTAAAACGTGTGTTGAGGAATTGAAGGACAGTCGGATTTAAAATGTATATACGTTAGAAAGGTGACGTAATTGCACCATTACGATAAAATGGTAGCTAGTTTCAATACTGGCAAGATTGACAGCCCTTGCTTGTTCTGGCCGTGTGTGAATACGTGCTCTCCCACCAATGTGTACAGTGTGCGAAGTCGAGAATGTGTGTCTGTGCTGTGAGACGATTGCTAACTTACTAGCTAAAGTTAGCTAGCTAATACTGTCGATGGCATGAACGCTTCCACCCGAACTAGGCCGTGGTCACAGCCTACGCCGCATAAATAAAACATTCCATCGATTATCGTGCAATTATGTCGGTGTCTGGCACTATTCTCCTTGTCTGACAACCCATGAGAAATTGAGTTTGCTGGAGACATGTCTCGTGCAAATTCGTAGTGTTTTTTTAGGTTATTTCGTCAGCCTAGGAGGGGGTGGCTGTGGACAGCTAGCTAGCTGGCTAGGCAGGGAGATGAACGTTTGTTAACTAACGTTAGCTGGCTAACTAGCATATATAGCAAACGTTACCTCTGATACCTCGTCTTCGTCGCTGTTGGATCCGGGACCAGAGGAAAGTACTGCAGCAGCAGCCAGTTTAAAATCCAGTCTGTCTGTAGGAGGCCCACTTGGCTCGCCGAACAATCGTACTTTCTTTCCGCCCACACCAATCCCTATGCCCCGGAGTCCGACTCCTGGTGTTCCTCCGACCCCCATCCCTACCACTGGGGTGCGAGGAGTCACCGAGTCAATCTCGTCCTCGAAGCCGTCCGTCAGCATTCTCGTCCCGGCTACTGCATCCTGCATACTTATATTGACAATACGTATAATAGCGTTCTTATTGTTGACCTTAACTTCCTTTAGGGGTATCTCTTGTGGAATAGTCTGGCGTTTTTACTTCAGGAAATCCTGAAACTCTCCCAAAGCGAGGGTTGAGGAGGATCTCTTTCCCCCAGCCATTAGCTAACTTTCTAGCTAACAACCTAACACACTGCGCACCTTTTCTCAGAAACCCCGCCTCTAAACAAATGCTGAAATTGCAATTGGCTGATGTAAAACATTGACTGACAATGATTGGTTTATATTGTTGCTTGTCAAGTGAAAGCACGCGACGTCACGTTAGGTTTACCGATATCACGAGTCTCTGAGAACGAACGTCAAGACGTGCTGTGGCCTCACTGGCCCTGGCATTTCACTGGTATTAAAAGTAAATTGGTATAAACTGGAATATTCCATAATTGACTTTCATGTCAACATGATATTTGGAACGCCAGAAACAGGGACATCAAAAGGAAAGTAACTGAACTGAATGACTACCGACCTGTAGCACTCACTCCCATCATCATGAAGTGCTCAGAGAGCCTAGTCAAAGACCACATCACCTCCTCCCTCCCCAAATCGCATACCGACCCGACAGATCCACAGACAAAGCAATCGCCATTGCACTGCACATTGCCCTCACCTACCTGGACAAAAAGAATGCATATGTGAGGAATGAATGCTGTTCATTGACTACAGTTCAGCCTTCAATACCATAGTGCTCTCTAAGCTCACCACAAAGCCAAGGGACTGAACTCCCTATGCAACTGGGTCCTGGACTTCCTGATCAGCCGTCTCCATGGTGAAATTAGGCAACATTACCTCCTCCACACTGATCCCCAACACAGGGCCCCACAAGGGTGTGTCCTCAGTCCCCTCCTGTACTCCCTGTATGTCCACGACTGCGTGGCCTCATACAGTTACAACTCCATCATACGACGACGGGACAGTAGTAGGCCTGATTACCAACAATGACGAGACAGCCTACAGAAAGGAGGTAGGCACTCTGACGGCGTAGTGCCAGGTAAACAACCTGTTCCTCAACGTCAGCGACACAAAGGAGCTGATTGTGGACTTCAGGAGGAATCAGGCTGGGCCAGCCCCCCTCCTCATCAACGGGGCCGCCGTGGAGATGGTGAAAAATATCAGGATCCTCTGGGTACACATCTCCAAAGAGCATTTTCCAACATTTTCCACCATCCACTTCCTTATGTCTTAAACACAGGCTTCCAGGGTAGGCAATTTTGGGGCTTCACCATGTTTCATTGAAATGTACAGCTAGCTGTGTGTCGTCCGCATAGCAGTGAAAGTTGACATTGTTTTTCCGAATGACATCACCAAGAGGTAGAATATATAGTGGTCCTAAAACGGAACCTTGAGGAACGCTGAGACGTGCAATTGATTTGTCAGAGGACAAACCATTCACAGAGACAAACTGATATCTTTCTGACAGAGAAGTGCTAAACCAGGCCATAAATTGTTAATGTAAACCAAATAGGGTTTCGAATCTCTCCAAAAGAATGTGGTGATCGATGGTGCCAAAAGCAGCACTAAGGTCTAAGAGCATGAAGACCGATGCAGAGCCTTGGTCTGACACCATTAAAAGGTAATTTACCACCTTCACAAGTGCAGTTTCAGTGCTATGATGGGGTCTAAAACCAGACTGAAGCATTTCGTATACATTATTTGTCTTCAGGAAGGCAGTGAGTTTCTGCGCAACAGATTTTTCAATTTTCTTTGAGAGGAATGGGAGATTCGATATAGGCCGATATTTCTTTACATTTTCCGGGCCAAGGTTTAAGGGAGGCTTTATTACTGCCACTTGTAGAGGGTTTGGTCCACATCCGGTGGATAGGGATATGTTATACTTAGCTTCGACTGGTGGAGGTCCTTTAGAACCATGTCCAGATAAAGCGTCCAGGGTGAAAAAGTTGAGCGAGGGGAAAAAACTAAGACGTTGGTAAATGTATTAAAAGTTTTTTTTTAAACGAGTAACAGCACAACAGCACTGAGACAAGTCCGGAAGTTGTTGCTGTTGTAAATATGTATATATTATAATTTTTTATTATTGTTTCATGTACTTCTCTTTTTGACCTGCACTGTTGGAGCTTAAGAATTTCACTGTACCCTGCAATTACATCTGCGACCAATGTACATGTGACTAATAAAATCATCTAATCATCTCAAATCTAATAATCTCAAGAGGAAAGAAGAAAGATTGACCCTCACTAAAGTGTACAGTAGATTACAGTATTCTATGTGATTAGCATAAACCCATTCTGCAATTAGGTTACTTGTTAAACTGCTGTACTGACTGTAATCCCATGTGAATATTAGCGAGAGGTGATGGATGGAGTACTTCAATGGAGAGGTCTTCACGGGTCCACCCAAACCAGATACCCGGGACCCTTTTGGATTCAGGTCCAAAATGTAAACTTGTAACTCAGGTCCAGGTCTGGTCCTGTTTGATTGTCACATGTCCTGGTCTATGGAACTACAGCTTATATATCCGGGTGGACCCAACCGGACCAGACCACGGCTCTGCATAGCCTATTTATTTGATGCTAAGAAGGCAAAGTATTGGTGTATACTAGGCCTACTAGTGCTTTGGACTGAAATAGGTGCCAGTACTCATTTTGGATTCTGGTACTGTGTATATGTAGGTGCAGGAACTCTGCATTACTTTTGAGCTAATATTCTATAAGAGGTGCAGGAACTCAAGCAGTAGAACATTTGAGGTGTCGGTACTTAGTTCCGGTGAGCTCCTTCCCAAGTCAAGCTATGCCTAATAGCCAATACACAGAACATTAAGAACACCATCCAGACAACTTGACATAACTTTGGGAAGCATTGGAGTCAACATGTGCCAGCAACCCTGTGGAACGCTTTCGACACCTTGTAGAGTCCATGCCCTGATGAATTGAGGGTGTTCTGAGGGAAAAAGGTGCAACTCAGTACAAAATCTGTTCTTAATGTTTTGTACACTCTGCACATGCTTAAATGTTAAGCAGAAGAGAAACTAAGCTGATAAACCTTATTATGAATAAAATAGAGTCCTTCTTCTGTTCCTCTCCTGTGCACAACACTCCAACACACTGCACATGTTTGTAGGAGTACAACAGAGTCCGCCGCAGAACAGCACCCCTGGTTTAGGGACTAAGTCCTTTGATCAAGTGCACAACGTTAGGAGATGGTCCCTGGGATCTGCAATGAATGCTTACGTCGTTGGGTTACTGTAATGGTACCAACGAGCAAAGAGACCCTATAATACACTCACTTACTTATACATGTAGTTCTATGCCAAGGAGTACCAACCATCCTTCTTGTTCCCAAGAACTCTAAGGCTTCATGCCACGATGACTATCGCCCTGTAGCACTCACATCTGTAATCATGAAGTGCTTTGAAAGGCTGGTTATAGCATGAATCAACTCCATCATCCCAGATACCGTAGACCCACTCCAATTTGCATACTTCCCCAACAGATCCACACACACACCCATCTAGACAAGAGGAACACCTATGTGAGAATGCTGTTCATTGACAACAGCTCAACGTTCAACACCATTGTCCCCTCCAAGATCGTCACCAAGCTTAGGACCCTAGTACTGAACACTGGATCCTGGACTTCCTGACAGGCCCGACCCCAGGTGGTGAGGGTAGGCAACTTAACCTCCGCCACATTGACCCTCAACACGGGGCCCCACAGGGATGTGTGATTAGTCCCCTCCTCTACTCCCTGTTCACCCATGACTGCGTGGCCACGCACAACTCCAACACCATCATCAAGTTTGCTGACGACACAACGGTGGTAGGCCTGATCACCAGCCATGATGAGACAGCCTACAGGGAGGAGGTCAGTGACCTGGCAGTGTGGTGCCGGCACAATAGCCTCTCCCTCAACGTCAGTAAGACCAAGGAGCTGATCGTGGACTACAGGAAATGGGGGGGAGAGCACATTCCCATCCACATTGATGGGGTTGCATTGGAGAGGGTCGAGAGCTTCAAGTTCCTCAGTGTCCAAATCACTAAGGACTTAAAATGGTCCACTCACACACAGTCTTCAAGAAGGCGCGACAGCGCCTCTTCCCCCTCAGGGAGTTGAAAAAGTGTGGCATGGGCCCTCAAATCCTCAAAGTTCTACAGCTGTACCATTGAGAGCATATTGACAGGCTGCATCACTGCTTGGTATGGCAACAGCACCACCCTCAGTCGTATTGCGTAACATAGGGTGGTGCGGACAGCCCAGTACATCACCCGGTCCTAGCTCCCTGCCATCCCTGACCTCTATATCAGGCAAGGAAGGCCCGGAAAATCGTTAAAGACTCCAGCCACCCAAGCCATAGACTGTTCTCTCTGTTTCCGCATGGCAAGCGGTACTGGTGCATCAAGTCTGACACGAACAGGCTCCTGAACAGTTTCTATTCTCAAGCCATAAGACTGCTAAATAGCTAACAGAATGGCTACATGGACTATTTTTGCACTCTGTGCACACTCACAGGACTCTACACACTCACACACACTGAACCTCAAACACACACATAACATGCATTGCACACACATTTCTACTGACTCTACAAACACGCACACACACAATCCTCATTTACACTGCTTCTACTCTGTGTATCATATATCCTGATGCCTGGTCACCTTACCCCTATGCATATCTACCTCTGTCACTCCAGTATCCCTGAACATTGTAAATATGGTATTGGAACTGACCCTGTATATAGCTTTTTACTTTCTCGTGTTCTTCTTATTTTTATTTCTTGTGTTGTTTTTTTACCTTATGTTATTTGTAGTGCTACAGTAGCCAAGTTTCCTTCCAATTGGCCAAAGAAATGAAGAAAATAAAGAAAATGTGCTAATTTTACCACCAGCGGTATGTTTCCAACCAGATGTATGTTCCCACCAGCGGTATGTTCCCACCAGTGGTATGTTCCCACCAGCGGTATGTTCCCACCAGTGGTATGTTCCCACCAGCGGTATGTTCCCACCAGTGGTATGTTCCCACCAGCGGTATGTTTCCAACCAGATGTATGATTCCAACAGTGGTATGTTCCCACCAGCGGTATGTTTCCAACCAGATGTATGATTCCAACAGTGGTATGTTTCCACCAGCGGTATGTTCCCACCAGTGGTATGTTCCCACCAGCGGTATGTTTCCAACCAGATGTATGATTCCAACAGTGGTATGTTCCCACCAGCGGTATGTTTCCAACCAGATGTATGATTCCAACAGTGGTATGTTCCCACCAGCGGTATGTTTCAAACAGTGGTATGTTTCCAACAGTGGTATGTTTCCAACAGTGGTATGTTACCACCAGCGGTATGTTTCCAACAGTGGTATGTTTCCAACAGTGGTATGTTTCCAACAGTGGTATGTTTCCAACAGTGGTATGTTACCACCAGCGGTATGTTTCCAACAGTGGTATGTTCCCACCAGCGGTATGTTTCCACCAGCGGTATGTTCCCACCAGCGGTATGATTCCAACAGTGGTATGTTCCCACCAGCGGTATGTTCCCACCAGTGGTATGTTCCCACCAGCGGTATGTTTCCAACCAGATGTATGATTCAAACAGCGGTATGTTCCCACCAGCGGTATGATTCCAACAGTGGTATGTTCCCACCAGCGGTATGTTCCCACCAGCGGTATGTTCCCACCAGCGGTATGTTTCCAACCAGATGTATGATTCAAACAGCGGTATGTTCCCACCAGCGGTATGTTCCCACCAGATGTATGATTCAAACAGCGGTATGTTCCCACCAGCGGTATGATTCCAACAGTGGTATGTTCCCACCAGCGGTATGTTCCCACCAGCGGTATGTTCCCACCAGCGGTATGTTTCCAACCAGATGTATGATTCAAACAGCGGTATGTTTCCAACAGCGGTATGTTCCCACCAGCGGTATGTTCCCACCAGCGGTATGTTTCCAACCAGATGTATGATTCAAACAGTGGTATGTTTCCACCAGCGGTATGTTCCCACCAGCGGTATGATTCCAACAGTGGTATGTTCCCACCAGCGGTATGTTCCCACCAGCGGTATGTTCCCACCAGCGGTATGTTTCCAACCAGATGTATGATTCAAACAGCGGTATGTTCCCACCAGCGGTATGTTCCCACCAGCGGTATGTTCCCACCAGCGGTATGTTTCCAACCAGATGTATGATTCAAACAGCGGTATGTTCCCACCAGCGGTATGTTCCCACCAGCGGTATGTTTCCAACCAGATGTATGATTCAAACAGCGGTATGTTCCCACCAGCGGTATGTTTCCAACCAGATGTATGATTCAAACAGCGGTATGTTCCGACCAGTGGTATGTTCCCACCAGCGGTATGTTTCCAACCAGATGTATGATTCAAACAGCGGTATGTTCCCACCAGCGGTATGATTCCAACAGTGGTATGTTCCCACCAGCGGTATGTTCCCACCAGCGGTATGTTCCCACCAGCGGTATGTTCCCACCAGCGGTATGTTTCCAACCAGATGTATGATTCAAACAGTGGTATGTTTCCACCAGCGGTATGTTCCCACCAGCGGTATGATTCCAACAGTGGTATGTTCCCACCAGCGGTATGTTCCCACCAGCGGTATGTTCCCACCAGCGGTATGTTCCCACCAGCGGTATGTTCCCACCAGCGGTATGATTCCACCAGCGGTATGTTCCCACCAGCGGTATGATTCCACCAGCGGTATGTTCCCACCAGCGGTATGTTCCCACCAGCGGTATGTTCCCACCAGCGGTATGTTCCCACCAGCGGTATGTTCCCACCAGCGGTATGTTTCCACCAGCGGTATGATTCCAACAGCGGTATGTTTCCAACAGTGGTATGTTCCCACCAGTGGTATGTTTCAAACAGTGGTATGTTCCCACCAGCGGTATGTTTCCACCAGCGGTATGATTCCAACAGCGGTATGTTTCCAACAGTGGTATGTTCCCACCAGATGTATGTTCCCACCAGCGGTATGATTCCAACAGTGGTATGTTTCCACCAACGGTATGATTCCAACAGTGGTATGTTTCCACCAGTGGTATGATTCCACCAGTGGTATGTTCCCAACAGCGGTATGTTCCCACCAGTGGTATGTTCTCACCAGCGGTATGTTCTCACCAGTGGTATGTTTCCACCAGCGGTATGTTCCCACCAGCGGTATGTTCTCACCAGTGGTATGTTTCCACCAGCGGCATGTTTCCACCAGCGGTATGTTTCCACCAGCGGTATGTTCCCACCAGCGGTATGTTCTCACCAGTGGTATGTTTCCACCAGCGGTATGTTTCCACCAGTGGTATGTTTCCACCAGCGGTATGTTCTCACCAGTGGTATGTTTCTACCAGCGGTATGTTCCCACCAGCGGTATGTTTCCACCAGCGGTATGTTTCCACCAGTGGTATGTTCCCACAAGTGGTATGTTCTCACCAGTGGTATGTTCCCACCAGCGGTATGTTTCTACCAGCGGTATGTTCCCACCAGCGGTATGTTCCCACAAGTGGTATGTTCCCACCAGTGGTATGTTCCCACCAGCGGTATGTTCTCACCAGTGGTATGTTTCCACCAGCGGTATGTTTCCACCAGTGGTATGTTCCCACCAGTGGTATGTTCTCACCAGTGGTATGTTCTCACCAGTGGTGTGTTCCCACCAGCGGTATGTTTCTACCAGCGGTATGTTCCCACCAGCGGTATGTTCCCACCAGCGGTATGTTCTCACCAGTGGTATGTTCCCACCAGCGGTATGTTTCCTCCAGCGGTATGTTCCCACCAGCGGTATGTTTCCACCAGCGGTATGTTCCCACCAGCGGTATGTTCCCAACAGTGGTATGTTCCCACCAGCGGTATGATACCACCAGCGGTATGTTTCCAACAGTGGTATGTTTCCACCAGTGGTATGTTCTCACGAGCGGTATGTTTCCACCAGCGGTATGTTTCCACCAGCGGTATGTTTCAAACAGTGGTATGTTTCCAACAGTGGTATGTTTCAAACAGTGGTATGTTTCCAACAGTGGTATGTTTCCACCAGCGGTATGTTCCCACCAGCGGTATGTTTCCAACAGTGGTATGTTCCCACCAGCGGTATGTTCCCACCAGCGGTATGTTCCCACCAGCGGTATGTTTCCAACCAGATGTATGATTCAAACAGCGGTATGTTTCCAACAGCGGTATGTTCCCACCAGCGGTATGTTCCCACCAGCGGTATGTTTCCAACCAGATGTATGATTCAAACAGTGGTATGTTTCCACCAGCGGTATGTTCCCACCAGCGGTATGATTCCAACAGTGGTATGTTCCCACCAGCGGTATGTTCCCACCAGCGGTATGTTCCCACCAGCGGTATGTTCCCACCAGCGGTATGTTTCCAACCAGATGTATGATTCAAACAGCGGTATGTTCCCACCAGCGGTATGTTCCCACCAGCGGTATGTTCCCACCAGCGGTATGTTTCCAACCAGATGTATGATTCAAACAGCGGTATGTTCCCACCAGCGGTATGTTCCCACCAGCGGTATGTTTCCAACCAGATGTATGATTCAAACAGCGGTATGTTCCCACCAGCGGTATGTTTCCAACCAGATGTATGATTCAAACAGCGGTATGTTCCGACCAGTGGTATGTTCCCACCAGCGGTATGTTTCCAACCAGATGTATGATTCAAACAGCGGTATGTTCCCACCAGCGGTATGATTCCAACAGTGGTATGTTCCCACCAGCGGTATGTTCCCACCAGCGGTATGTTCCCACCAGCGGTATGTTCCCACCAGCGGTATGTTTCCAACCAGATGTATGATTCAAACAGCGGTATGTTTCCAACAGCGGTATGTTCCCACCAGCGGTATGTTCCCACCAGCGGTATGTTTCCAACCAGATGTATGATTCAAACAGTGGTATGTTTCCACCAGCGGTATGTTCCCACCAGCGGTATGATTCCAACAGTGGTATGTTCCCACCAGCGGTATGTTCCCACCAGCGGTATGTTCCCACCAGCGGTATGTTCCCACCAGCGGTATGTTCCCACCAGCGGTATGATTCCACCAGCGGTATGTTCCCACCAGCGGTATGATTCCACCAGCGGTATGTTCCCACCAGCGGTATGTTCCCACCAGCGGTATGTTCCCACCAGCGGTATGTTCCCACCAGCGGTATGTTCCCACCAGCGGTATGTTCCCACCAGCGGTATGTTTCCACCAGCGGTATGATTCCAACAGCGGTATGTTTCCAACAGTGGTATGTTCCCACCAGTGGTATGTTTCAAACAGTGGTATGTTCCCACCAGCGGTATGTTTCCACCAGCGGTATGATTCCAACAGCGGTATGTTTCCAACAGTGGTATGTTCCCACCAGATGTATGTTCCCACCAGCGGTATGATTCCAACAGTGGTATGTTTCCACCAACGGTATGATTCCAACAGTGGTATGTTTCCACCAGTGGTTTGATTCCACCAGTGGTATGTTCCCAACAGCGGTATGTTCCCACCAGTGGTATGTTCTCACCAGCGGTATGTTCTCACCAGTGGTATGTTTCCACCAGCGGTATGTTCCCACCAGCGGTATGTTCTCACCAGTGGTATGTTTCCACCAGCGGCATGTTTCCACCAGCGGTATGTTTCCACCAGCGGTATGTTCCCACCAGCGGTATGTTCTCACCAGTGGTATGTTTCCACCAGCGGTATGTTTCCACCAGTGGTATGTTTCCACCAGCGGTATGTTCTCACCAGTGGTATGTTTCTACCAGCGGTATGTTCCCACCAGCGGTATGTTTCCACCAGCGGTATGTTTCCACCAGTGGTATGTTCCCACAAGTGGTATGTTCTCACCAGTGGTATGTTCCCACCAGCGGTATGTTTCTACCAGCGGTATGTTCCCACCAGCGGTATGTTCCCACAAGTGGTATGTTCCCACCAGTGGTATGTTCCCACCAGCGGTATGTTCTCACCAGTGGTATGTTTCCACCAGCGGTATGTTTCCACCAGTGGTATGTTCCCACCAGTGGTATGTTCTCACCAGTGGTATGTTCTCACCAGTGGTGTGTTCCCACCAGCGGTATGTTTCTACCAGCGGTATGTTCCCACCAGCGGTATGTTCCCACCAGCGGTATGTTCTCACCAGTGGTATGTTCCCACCAGCGGTATGTTTCCTCCAGCGGTATGTTCCCACCAGCGGTATGTTTCCACCAGCGGTATGTTCCCACCAGCGGTATGTTCCCAACAGTGGTATGTTCCCACCAGCGGTATGATACCACCAGCGGTATGTTTCCAACAGTGGTATGTTTCCACCAGTGGTATGTTCTCACGAGCGGTATGTTTCCACCAGCGGTATGTTTCCACCAGCGGTATGTTTCAAACAGTGGTATGTTTCCAACAGTGGTATGTTTCAAACAGTGGTATGTTTCCAACAGTGGTATGTTTCCACCAGCGGTATGTTCCCACCAGCGGTATGTTTCCAACAGTGGTATGTTCCCAACAGTGGTATGTTCCCAACAGTGGTATGTTTCCACCAGTGGTATGTTCCCAACAGTGGTATGTTCCCAACAGTGGTATGTTTCCAACAGTGGTGTGTTTCCAACAGCGGTATGTTTCCACCAGCGGTATGTTTCCACCAACAGTATGATTCCACCAGCGGTATGATTCCACCAGCGGTATGATTCCACCAACGGTATGTTTCCACCAGTGGTATGATTCCAACAGTGGTATGTTTCCACCAGTTGTATGATTCCACCAGCGGTATGTTTCCAACAGTGGTATGTTTCCACCAGCGGTATGTTTCAAACAGTGGTATGTTCCCACCAGTGGTATGTTCCCACCAGTGGTATGTTCCCAACAGTGGTATGTTTCCAACAGTGGTATGTTCCCAACAGCAGTATGTTTCCAACAGTGGTATGTTCCCACCAGCGGTATGTTTCCAACAGTGGTATGTTTCCAACAGTGGTATGTTTCCTCCAGCGGTATGTTCCCACCAGCGGTATGTTTCCACCAGCGGTATGTTTCCAACAGTGGTATGTTTCCAACAGCGGTATGTTTCCACCAGCGGTATGATTCCAACAGTGGTATGTTTCCAACAGTGGTATGATTCCACCAGTGGTATGATTCCACCAGCGGTATGTTTCCAACAGTGGTATGATTCCACCAGTGGTATGTTTCCACCAGTGGTATGATTCCACCAGCGGTATGTTTCCAACAGTGGTATGTTTCCACCAGCGGTATGTTTCCAACAGTGGTATGATTCCACCAGTGGTATGTTTCCACCAGTGGTATGATTCCACCAGCGGTATGTTTCCAACAGTGGTATGTTTCCACCAGCGGTATGTTTCCAACAGTGGTATGTTTCCACCAGCGGTATGTTTCCACCAGTGGTATTTTCTCACCCGCGGTATGTTTCAAACAGTGGTATGATTTCACCAACGGTATGTTTCCACCAGTGGTATGTTTCCACCAGCGGTATGTTTCCACCAGCGGTATGTTTCCACCAGTGGTATGTTTCCACCAGCGGTATGTTTCCACCAGAGGTATGTTTCCACCAGTGGTATGTTTCCACCAGCGGTATGTTTCCACCAGTGGTATGTTTCCACCAGCGGTATGTTTCCACCAGAGGTATGTTTCCACTAGCGGTATGTTTCCACCAGTGGTATGTTTCCACCAGTGGTATGTTTCCACCAGCGGTATGTTTCCACCAGAGGTATGTTTCCACCAGCGGTATGTTTCAAACAGTGGTATGTTTCCAACAGTGGTATGTTTCCACCAGCGGTATGTTCCCACCAGCGGTATGTTTCCAACAGTGGTATGTTTCCACCAGCGGTATGTTTCAAACAGCAGTATGTTTCCAACAGCGGTATGATTCCACCAGCGGTATGTTTCAAACAGTGGTATGTTTCCACCAGCGGTATGTTCCCAACAGCAGTATGTTTCCAACAGCGGTATGATTCCACCAGCGGTATGTTTCAAACAGTGGTATGTTTCCACCAGCGGTATGTTCCCACCAGTGGTATGTTTCCACCAGCGGTATGTTTCCAACAGTGGTATGTTTCCACCAGCGGTATGTTTCCACCAGCGGTATGTTTCCACCAGCGGTATGTTCCCACCAGCGGTATGATTCAAACAGTGGTATGTTCCCACCAGTGGTATGTTCTCACCAGCGGTATGTTCCCAACAGTGGTATGATTCCACCAGCGGTATGTTTCCAACAGCGGTATGATTCCACCAGCGGTATGTTTCCACCAGTGGTATGTTCCCACCAGCGGTATGTTCCCACCAGTGGTATGTTCCCACCAGCGGTATGTTTCCAACCAGATGTATGATTCCAACAGTGGTATGTTCCCACCAGCGGTATGTTCCCACCAGTGGTATGTTCCCACCAGTGGTATGTTCCCACCAGTGGTATGTTTCCACCAGTGGTATGTTTCCACCAGTGGTATGTTCCCACCAGTGGTATGTTTCCACCAGTGGTATGTTTCCACCAGCGGTATGTTCCCACCAGCGGTATGTTCTCACCAGTGGTATGTTTCCACCAGCGGTATGTTTCCACCAGTGGTATGTTTCCACCAGCGGTATGTTCTCACCAGTGGTATGTTTCTACCAGCGGTATGTTCCCACCAGTGGTATGTTTCCACCAGCGGTATGTTTCCACCAGTGGTATGTTCCCACAAGTGGGATGTTCTCACCAGTGGTATGTTCCCACCAGCGGTATGTTTCTACCAGCGGTATGTTCCCACCAGCGGTATGTTCCCACCAGTGGTATGTTCCCACCAGTGGTATGTTCCCACCAGCGGTATGTTCTCACCAGTGGTATGTTTCCACCAGCGGTATGTTTCCACCAGTGGTATGTTCCCACCAGTGGTATGTTCTCACCAGTGGTATGTTCTCACCAGTGGTGTGTTCCCACCAGCGGTATGTTTCTACCAGCGGTATGTTCCCACCAGCGGTATGTTCCCACCAGCGGTATGTTCTCACCAGTGGTATGTTCCCACCAGCGGTATGTTTCCTCCAGCGGTATGTTCCCACCAGCGGTATGTTTCCACCAGCGGTATGTTCCCACCAGCGGTATGTTCCCAACAGTGGTATGTTCCCACCAGCGGTATGATACCACCAGCGGTATGTTCCCACCAGCGGTATGTTTCCAACAGTGGTATGTTTCCACCAGTGGTATGTTCTCACGAGCGGTATGTTTCCACCAGCGGTATGTTTCCACCAGTGGTATGTTTCAAACAGTGGTATGTTTCCAACAGTGGTATGTTTCCACCAGCGGTATGTTTCAAACAGTGGTATGTTCCCACCAGTGGTATGTTCCCAACAGTGGTATGTTTCCAACAGTGGTATGTTCCCAACAGCAGTATGTTTCCAACAGTGGTATGTTCCCACCAGCGGTATGTTTCCAACAGTGGTATGTTCCCAACAGTGGTATGTTCCCAACAGCGGTATGTTTCCACCAGTTGTATGATTCCACCAGCGGTATGTTTCCAACAGTGGTATGATTCCACCAGCGGTATGTTTCCAACAGTGGTATGATTCCACCAGCGGTATGTTTCCACCAGCGGTATGTTTCAAACAGTGGTATGTTTCCACCAGCGGTATGTTTCCACCAGCGGTATGTTTCCACCAGTGGTATGTTTCCACCAGCGGTATGTTCCCACCAGCGGTATGTTTCCAACAGTGGTATGTTTCCAACAGTGGTATGATTCCACCAGTGGTATGATTCCACCAGCGGTATGTTTCCAACAGTGGTATGATTCCACCAGTGGTATGTTTCCACCAGTGGTATGATTCCACCAGCGGTATGTTTCCAACAGTGGTATGATTCCACCAGTGGTATGTTTCCACCAGTGGTATGATTCCACCAGCGGTATGTTTCCACCAGCGGTATGTTTCCACCAGTGGTATGTTCTCACCCGCGGTATGTTTCAAACAGTGGTATGATTTCACCAACGGTATGTTTCCACCAGTGGTATGTTTCCACCAGCGGTATGTTTCCACCAGCGGTATGTTTCCACCAGTGGTATGTTTCCACCAGCGGTATGTTTCCACCAGCGGTATGTTTCCACCAGTGGTATGATTCCACCAGCGGTATGTTTCCACCAGCGGTATGTTTCCACTAGTGGTATGTTTCCAACAGTGGTATGTTTCCACCAGCGGTATGTTTCAAACAGTGGTATGTTTCCACCAGCGGTATGTTCCCACCAGCGGTATGTTTCCACCAGCGGTATGTTCCCACCAGCGGTATGTTCCCACCAGCGGTATGTTCCCACCAGCGGTATGTTCCCACCAGTGGTATGTTCCCACCAGCGGTATGTTTCCACCAGCGGTATGTTCCCACCAGCGGTATGTTCCCACCAGCGGTATGTTTCCACCAACGGTATGTTTCCAACAGTGGTATGTTCCCACCAGTGGTATGTTTCCACCAGTGGTATGTTTCCACCAGTGGTATGTTCCCAACAGCGGTATGATTCAAACAGCGGTATGTTTCAAACAGTGGTATGTTCCCAACAGCGGTATGATTCAAACAGTGGTACGTTTCAAACAGTGGTATGTTTCAAACAGTGGTATGTTCCCAACAGCGGTATGATTCAAACAGTGGTACGTTTCAAACAGTGGTATGTTTCAAACAGTGGTATGTTTCCACCAGCGGTATGTTTCCAACAGTGGTATGTTTCCACCAGTGGTACGTTTCAGTGGTATGTTTTAGTGGTATGTTTCCACCAAACTGACTTGTGGATAAAAATCATTGCGTGATGATGAAGTGCACACAAAATGTACTTTTTCGCGTAAGTTTTCATGTACAGAGTAAAAATCGAAAGTTCAATGTATTTCCAATGCATTTTCAACTCTATCGATAGTTGTCACAAAAACTGTTAGGTTAAATAGTAAATATGTCTACTCTGGTCCTGGTACCTGCACTCTAGCCAACAGCTGGCAGATACAGTGCACGTAGGCTGTGAGGACCACACCATGCACAGCAAGTTCACTTCCATATGATGGTTATTATTTCAAAATTTGAGCATAAAGGCGTTTCCACTGCCATTTCCCAGATAATTTATTTTACCGACGCAAAAAGAACCCACCATGTTGAACTAACAACATTTAACAAATGATCTGTCAGCAATTATGTAGCTGGCATTTATGCAAGATTTTGTTTCTGGGTTGCTGAGATTACCCATTTGATAATGGAGGAGGTAAGGGATAAATTTATAATTTTATAATAATTTGGTAGGTGCTTACATTTGTCCTATATGTTTTTTATCTATGCACTTTACCCCTACCTACATGTACAAATGACCTTGACTAACCCGTACCCCCGCACATTGACATTGACTATGTACCGGTATCCCCTGTATATAGCCTCGTTATTGTTATTTTATATTTCATTTTTTACTTTATTTGATTTAGTAAATATTTTCTTAACTCTATTTCTTCAACTGCATTGTTGGTTAAGGTCTTGTAACTAAGCGTTTCTGTTGTGTTCAGCGCATGTCACAAATAAAATGTTATTTTATTTGATCATTCAGGATAGTTTAAGGTAAAAAAATGTATCTTAAGGTTCCTGTAGTATCCTTGAAGATAATATAAGTTTAACGGCAGTCTAAGTCGTCCTCCTCCTCAGACGAGGAGAGGCGAGAAGGATCTGAGGACCAATGTGCAGCGTGGTAATTTTCCATTATTTAATTAACACAAAACAAGACACTATACAAAATGACAAAACAAACTAACCGTCACAGTCCTAGCTGGTGCAGCCAAAACACAAAGACAGGAAACAACCACCCACAATCCCCAACACAAAACAAGCCACCTATATATGATTCTCAATCAGGGACAACGATTGACAGCTGCCTCTGATTGAGAACCATATTAGGCTGGACACAGAAACAGATGAACTAGACACACAACATAGAATTCCCACCCAGCTCACGTCCTGACCAACACTAAACAAGCAAAACACATAAGAACTCTGGTCAGGACGTTACAATAAGGTTAATTTAAGAACCTATAATCTGCAATCAGTTCGTTGTTGAACCTTTGTAGACTTAAGGGGTGCTTTGGAGAACCCTTTCCAAAAGAGGGGTTCATTTTGGAACCATCAGTGTGCTGGTGAATAAAGGGTGCTGGTGCATATTTAAGTGATAATGCCTGAGAAGCCGATGTTTGGAGGATCTATTGGTTTGTCTCTGGCAGCTAACCGTGCCACTATACCCTCTAAACACCGGCTTCCAGGGCATTATCACATTTATACAACGGGTTACCAACATATTCAAATAATGATTGACATATTTTCATTAAAAAAGTTATTTTGATGAATTTATTCATACTACTGTATTTCATCCTTCCACAAAATATAGTCCCAACACAAATCTAGGCTTGCTACCCAAGCCAGCTGGTCGTTCGTTCTATCGGTTCGGTCAACAGAGATGTGACCCAGTTGTTCAGTCTTTTTTTTCTGTTTCTATGGACGTTCGTTCTAAATGTTCCATTGCCATACTAGCTGACAACGTTCTTATCCCTTGCTTGCCAACTACCACTAACTTACAAGCGCATCATTTTTTTTAGCCAGCATAACAACAAAGTAGGTGAATTTTCATTTGTTTAAGCTGTTTTCTAGTGACGTATGTTTTCAACGAAAAATATAAATAAATTCATTTTTTATTTGTACTTTTACCCCTTTTTCTCCCCGATTTTGTGCTATGCAATTGGTAGTTACAGTCTCGTCTTATCGCTGCAACTCCCGTACGGACTCGGGAGAGGTGAAGGTCAAGAGCCGTGCGTCCTCCGAAACACAGCCGCACTGCAATGTGTTGGAGGAAACACCGTACACCTGGCGACCGTGTCAGCGTGCACTACGCCCGGCCCGCCACAGGAGTCGCTAGAGCGCGATGGAACAAGAACATCTCTGCCGGCCAAACCCTCCCCTAACCCGGACGACGCTGGGCCAATTGTTCGCCGCCCCATATGTCTCCCAGTAACGGCCGGCTGCGACAGAGTCTTGACACAAACCAGGATCTCTAGTGGCACAGCTAGCCCTGCGATGCAGTGTTTTAGACCACTGCGCCACTCGGGAGGCCCCTAGTGATATTTATCTGGATACATCCATAACAATGAGCTGAGGTGCGATTTCGCCTGGCATAGCAAATGTGCTCACTTGTCAGTACACTGTTGTTCAGAGGAGCTAGCCAACAACACAGCTAACACAATCACTTCAAACTGAAGCTACATATATATATCCATAAAAATGATGCCAGCTGATTCATGATTTTGACTGGCTAAGAAACGCTGTCTGTCTGTCAATCTAAAAGAAATGTGAGACAATATCTAGATGCTTTTTACAGTGGAGATCAAGTTTATAAATTGCTTGGCTGGGCTAATGAGACAGTGGATTGTGCAGTCAGATGGAACAGAGTAAATAGGCATTTTAACGTCATACATTTAGCTGGTGGTAACTTGTGGAATAGACACCAGCTGGAATGCGGTTTTAACCAATCTATATTCAGGATTAAACCCCCCATTGTATAAAATTAAAATTGCAAACATTGGTCAAAAGACAACTGGAAGTGGGAAGCACGCGGATGGTTGAAGAGACGTTACAGATAAGAGATGACTTGCAGCGAATTGACGTGAAAGGTGAGGGAACCTAGCTATTTGCTAGCTAAGATACTACTTAATCAACCTGCTAATGTAATGTACTGTTCGTATTTCATCATCTAGCCATGGTAAATAGCCTGTGATGTTATCTGGTAATTGTTGTTTAAGTGTTGGTACGTTTTAGCTAACATTAGCTAGCTAGTAAAGTGAAAGAGATTTGCGTCAGTTCAAATCTGGCATCAGGACAAAATGTGATTCATAGTCACCGAATATATTTTAAGTATTTTAATTAAACTCAAACGATAAATGCAATTTTCATATATACGGGTTCACTGGATCTCCGCGCAGGGTAGATCAGAGAACTGTGGAATGTACTCAAAATAGTAGTTTTATACTATGACAAGTTTATTCTCAACTCGTCCAGTTGGCCTATCATAGTAGAGGTTTAGCATGGTTCCTACTCTTGCTCCTCCTTTGTGGGCCCCCAAACTTGTCCAAGCCCCTTGGCGTTTTCCTTCTCCACATCTGGTTGTTGGGTAAAGCAGCTCCATCTTGTGTCCCCCTCGATTATTCACTGAAACAGTTCCTAATATGGTATTGTCCAGTATTCTAAACTCCTGGTTGGTCTAGAGAGATGCACCCCTCCCCTCTCCAGACTGTCCACAGCTTTTATGGCCTGTGGTGGTCAGTCCTTACACACCCCCTCTGCATTGTGTGTAACAAAACATCATTCACCTTCAACCAATCTGCTAACAGCCTATAGTGCATAAACCCTAACAAAAGTTACTGTCACGCTTTTTCTAAAGTAGAACCCAGAAGCAGACTAGGACAAGGAGAGTAGGACGAAGGTGAGTATTTATTTACAAGTTTAAACGTAGCGGTAGAAATATCCAGGTGGCGGAGCGGGCAGCGGAGGTGAGTTGATGGGAGTGAATAGGCAGATCCAAGGGAGTAACAGAAGCCACCGACGACCAGGCAGGGATGGGGTGAGTGTTCCGGGTGAATGACTGTAGACAGAACAAACGGAGGTAAGTTCAAGGCAAGCAAGACGTACAAAACAAACTCTATCAAACTGGAGGCTGATACGCTGGCACAACATACTGTTCATGGCTAACGATCCGACAGGGAATGGATGTCAGGTCAGAGCTTATGAAGTGGAGGGGTGATGATCAGGACCAGGTGTGCAGATAGCTGATGGGATACAGGTGCGGGTTATCAGAGATCTTCGAACTAGCTACGTCGCCCAGCAACCAGACAGGGTGCGTTCCAGGACACCTGAAAAAACACTCCAGGACAGAACACAGGCAAAAACAGACTCAGGAAGCGGGATTCGTGACAGTTACTCAATATTGAGAAATGTTTGTCCTCATTTCAACTCATGATACACTCTCACCATCTCCTTCCATCCTCCTCCCTTTAGTACCTGGCTTATCATGGCCCTGTCCAATTAATTGGTGGAGAGTTCGGGAGCTGTGAGTTCTGGCAGGGGTGTCAAACTCATTCCACAGAGGGCCTAGTGTCTGCAGGTTTTTGTTTTTTCCTTTCAATAAAGCCCTAGACAACCAGGTGTGGGGAGTTCCTAACTAATTAGTGATGTTAATTCATCAATCAAGTACAAGGGAGGAGCAAAAACCCGCAGACACTCGGCCCCCGTGGAATGAGTTTGACACCTGTGTGATAGAGCAATGCATCAACCTACATGAATAGGTAAGACACACACACACACACACACACACACACACACACACACACACACACACACACACACACACACACACACACACACACACACACACACACACACACACACACACACACACACACGCGGCCCAATGAAGGTTATGTTAAATTTGACAAAAAGAAGAATACATAAAACAGATCTGATTAGTTAGATGCATTTGATATTGAATACTCATGTTGTTTATGTTGTGTTTGTGTCTAATTGATGTATTTCAGGTTGGTGTATTGGGGCGGCCTGTTCTGTCCTATGTATTTCAGACCAAGGCAAGACAACGTTTAAAGCTCACTATGGATCTACAAACAGGTTAGCCTCTATAACATCTTTGGATGTATTTGCAGTGTGATTATAGTGTGTTCTGTGTAATTCCTTTGTCTTTTCCAATGCTAACTGAATGGTGAACGAATGTATTTACAGTCAATCAATCAATACAGTGTGATCATTGTGTGTTCTGTGTAATTCCTTTGTCTTTTCCAATGCTAACTGAATGGTGAATGTCTGGTGTCATTGTGTCTTCTTTTTGTATGTGAGAAGAGAAGTTGTTTCTGAGGGGAAGGGATATGTTTCTTTCACATTCTGTATATTCTAACCAAATTATACTCCAGTTTAAGAACTGGGATAAACTGCAAATCTCATTGTGGGGTAAGCCACGTTATAAATATGGTTATAGCTCCTAAACTGAATTACGTTATCAGCATGTTTCCACTGTCCATACCTGCCTTCACCTTTAACACCATAGACAAAATGATGACTCAGTTTATTTGGACTAGTAAAAGGGCAATAATTAACCTAGCTAGATTACAGGCAAGGGTTTAGAAGGGAGGATTAAACTGTAATTTATACTGAACAAAAATATAAACAAAATGTAAAGTGTTGATCCCATGTTTCATGAGCTGAAATAAAAAAATCCCAGAAATGTTCCATATGCAAAAAAAGCTTAGTTCTCCAAAATGTTTTGCACAAATTTGTTTACATCCCTTTTAGTGAACATTTCTCCTTTGCCAAGATAATCATTCCACCTGACAGTTGTGGTATATTAAGAAGCTGATGAAACCGTATGATCATTAGCCAAGTGCACTTTGTGCTGGTGACAATAAAAGGCCACTCTAAAACGTGAAGTTTTGTCACACAACACAATGCCACCGATGTCTCAAGTTTTGGCGGAGCATGCAATTGGCATGCTGACTGCAGGGATGTCCACCAGAGCTGTTTCCAGATAATTTAATGTTAATTTCTCAACCATAAGCCACCTCTAATGTTGTTTTAGAGAATTTGACAGTACATCCAATCTGCCTCACAAATGAAGACCACGTTTAACCATGCTAGGCCAGGACCTCCACATCCGGCTTTGTCACCTGCGGGTTTGTCTGAGACCAGCCACCTGGACAGCTGATGAAACTGAGGAGTATTTCTGTCTGTAATAAAGCTCTTTTATGGTGAAAAACGTATTCTGATTCCCTCAGCCTGGCTCCCCAGTGGGTGGGCCTGGCTCCCCAGTGGGTGGACCTGGCTCCCAAGTGGGTGGACCTGGCTCCCAAGTGGGTGGACCTATGCCATCCCAGGACCACCCATGGCTGTGCCCCTGCCCAGTCATGTGAAATCCATAGATTAGAGCCATAATACATTTATTTCAATTGACTGACTTCATTAAATAAACTGTAACTCAGTAAAATCATTGAAATTGTTGCATGTTGCATTTATATTTTTGTTCATTATGTATCAAGAAGCCTTTAACTGCCCAAATAGTCTCTCTCTCTTTATTGACAACTCAAATTGGCCAATTTGGGTTGACATGCAAGAAGAACTGAATGCCCAATTTGGAGCATCATATTATCTGAGTCAACATTTAAATATGGAACTGCAGAATCCCATAATGTCCCATACTTAGAAATATGGCGTCAGATAAATAAGAGAGAGACATCTTCACCAGATCTGCTTCGTTATAGAACCATACATAAAAATGAGAAGGACAGGTGGTTTTCTAGAAAGAGTGGTATAGGTTTTGTTTTATCCTCCACACTAATGCACTTCACTTTTGCTTTTAGTGTCAACTTGAATTTGAGTGTGGCTGTGGAAGACTGGTTGCTTGATGATGTCTGCAATGATCTCTGATTCCATCCCATCATGCCAAGGTTCACAATCTGTCTGAAGTCCTCCACAATAATACATTTCACTTTTGCTTTTAGTGTCAACTTGAATTTGAGTGTGGCTGTGGAAGACTGGTTCCTTGATGATGTCTACAATGATCTCTATGATTCCATCGCATCATGCCAAGGTTCACAATCTGTATGAAGAATGACAACTCTATTCAATTGTCCACTTTGCAACAAACATACTTTCTCTGTGTCCAGACTATTCACACATATTGGCCTCTATCACCAGCACGAACCAAATTGCATAATTACCTGTGGATTTAATAGGTGCTGGAAAACATATACAGTGCATTCGGAAAGTATTCAGACCCCTTCCCTTTTTACACATTTTGTTATGTTACAGCCTCATTCTAAAATGGATTAAATTAATTGTTTTCCTCATCAATCTACACACAATACAATATAATGACAAAGCAAAAACACCCCAGGGAACTGACCAAGAACCCCCTTGGTCACTCTGACAGAGCTCCAGAGTTCCTCTGTGGAGATGGGAGAACATTCCAGAAGGACAACCATCTCTGCAGCACTCCACCAATCAGGCCTTTATCGTAGAGCGGCCAGACGGAAGCCACTCCTCAGTAATAGGTACATGACAGCCTGCTTGGAGTTTGCCAAAAGGCACCTAAAGGACTCTCAGACCATGAGAAACAAGATTCTCTGGTCTGATGAAACCAAGATTGAACTCTTTGGCCTGAATGCCAAGTGTCATGTATGGAGGAAACCTGGCACCATCCCTACAGTGAAGCATGGTGGTGGCAGTATCATGCTGTGGGGATGTGTTTCAGCAGCAGGGACTGGGAGACTAGTCAGGATCAAGGAAAAGATGAACAGAGCAAAGTACAGAGAGAGCCTTGATGAAAACCTGCTCCAGAGCACTCAGGACCTCAGACTGGGCGAAGGTTCACCTTCCAACAGTAGGTTCACCTTCCAACAGTTCGCAACATGTAAAGTGTTGGTCCCATGTTTCATGAGCTGAAATAAAATATCCCAGAAATGTTCAACGACCCTAAGCACACAGCCAAGACAATGCAGGAGTAGCTTCGGGACAAGTCTCTGAATGTCCTTGAGTGGCCCGGACTTGAATACAATTTAACATCTCTGTAGAGACCTGAAAATAGCTGTGCAGCGACGCTCCCCATCCAACCTTACAGAGCTTGAGAGGATCTGCAGAGAAGAATGGGAGAAACTCCCCAAATACAGGTGTACCAAGCATGTAGCGTCATACTCAAGAATGCTCGAGGCTGTAATTGTTGCCAAAGATGCTTCAACAAAGTACTGAGTAAAGGGTCTGAATACTTATGCTAATGTCGTATTTCCGTTTTTTATTTTTAATACATTTGCACAATTTCTAAAAACCTGTTTTTGCTTTGTCATTATGGGGTATTGTGTGTTGATTGATGAGGGGAATTTAATTTCCCTTTTTTCCCTTTTGCCCTTCATTTCGCACACCTGTCACCATCATTACGCGCGTTAGCGCTCACTGGACTCACCTGGACTCCTTCACTTTGTTGATTACCTTCCCTATTTCTGTCTGCTTCCACTTTTGTTCCCTGTGTCAGCATTAATGTCATTATGTGTTCATGTCCAGACGCTGTCCTGTCCTGTTTTATGTCCGTTGGTTATTAAATGCTCACTCCCTGTACCTGCTTCTTGTCTACCAGCGTAGATCCCTACACTACTGAAACCACAGAGAGCTTTTAAGCTCCAACTTAGATGAGAATTGCCCTCATAATGAATTTCCGGCGACAGTTCCCAGTCCAGAGCTTCCGGCGACAGTTCCCAGTCCAGAGCTTCCGGCGACAGTTCCCAGTCCAGAGCTTCCGGCGACAGTTCCCAGTCCAGAGCTTCCGGCGACAGTTCCCAGTCCAGAGCTTCCGGCGACAGTTCCCAGTCCAGAGCCTCCAACGACGGTCCGCATTCCGGAGCCACCAGCGACGGTCCGCAGTCCGGAGCCTCCAGCGACGACCCGGGGCCTCCAGCGATGGTCTGCAGTCCCGAGCCTTCAGCGAGGGTTCCCAGTTCTGAGTCCCCGGCGACGATCCACTGTCCGGAACCTCCTGGGATGGCCACCGAGGCTAGATGCCCACCCGAACCCTCCCCTATAGAGTCGGGGGGGGGGGGGGGGGGTACTGTCACTCCCTGACCTTAGAGATCTTTTTTATTCTCTATTTTGGTTAGTCTAACAGTCTCAGCAGTCTCAGCAGATGATCTCTCCTCACGCAGGGTTGAGAAGAAAAAAGGTTCCTCTGGTCGCATTTGTCGCATTTGTCGCTTCCAGGCATTGCATCGATGTATTGGCATCAAAAAAAGCCTGTTGCTTCTCTCAGCTGAATCATGTGTCATCTCCCATTATCTATCTGTTTCCACCAGACGTCATGCATAACCTTCATGAGGGCATCATACCCACATTGCGCAGACTGGTGTTGCAACAATTACTCTTGTCCAGATCAACTATGAGGTTGAGAACTTGTCTTATGGCAACAAGATGTGTCTTCTAAACCTGCTCCACTATCCGAGAGAGTCCAAAGGAAGAATGGCCATCTATCAGGAAGTTCATCAGAAAAATGTGCACTTTTCCGTTTACTCCCCCAAATGATTGGTAGTCAAATACAAAATGGCAGTGCTTGGGATCTCTACCTCCTGTTTCGAGAGGTATCTGATGTCATCTTGGCCAACGTTTTAAGAAGATCCTAGATCCCATATCTGGCAGAAAAAAATAACAGAATTTCAAGCTCTCTTCCAGGAGCTGTTTCCAGGGAAGACAATCGCAAAGATGCACTACCTCATCCACTACCCTAACCTGCTATGAACCTTTGATGCACCAGTCCTCCATGCGATTTGAAGCGAAACACCAGTATTTCAAGAGGCTCTCAGCAGTTGTGGAAAACCTTAAAAATACAACGAAGACCCTGGCTAAAAGACATTAGCTCAGACAATGCTGAGAGCAAACCAACAACAACTGCCTTGGCAACAACAACACACTGTACGGACACAAGAGACGTCCAACTGAGACGTCCCACTGCATGCACTTCCAAACTCTGCCCGTGTAGTGTTAAGTGCCAGATTCTGAGAAATCATCAGAGCAAAATGTGTCACCAAGACAATGTCCATTGCAGTGAACAACGCGCAGTACAATGTAGGAAACTATCTGATCATCGAAACTCATTCAGAAGAGATTCATATGTTCATGGAAGTGTGTGTAATATACAGATTCCTTGGTGCCGGTGTGGTAAAGTACTGCTACCAGCCAGTTTCAACAGCCATCACCACGCATACATGGTTCAACACAGTCAACAATGGTTTCTATAAGTGTCACGAACGTCGTCGGGAGAAGGAGAGGAGGACCAAGGTGCAGCGTGGTAAGTGTTCATACTTTTAATAAAACAACTGACCACTGAACAAAACAACAAAAACTACAAACGAACAGTCCTGTAAGGTGACGAAAAAACACTAAACAGAAAATAATCACCCACAACTCAAAATGGGAAAACAGGCTACCTAAGTATGTCTCTCAATCAGAGACAACGATAGACAGCTGCCTCTGATTGAGATCCATACCAGGCTAAACACATAGAAAAGGAAAACCTAGACCTACAACATAGAATACCCACCCACATCACACCCTGACCAAACTAAAAATATAAACATACAAAGCAATCTACGATCAGGGCGTGACAATAAGTCCTGTTGAGGAGATGGATTTCCAAGGGTTAGATGGATACAGGGACCCAGAGGGAAGAGTGTCCATTCCATTCATTTTTAAGATCATATATAAGATTGTATGGACAGGTGTCGACCTGATCCTACATCAGCACTCTGAGATGCTTTGTGAATAAAGAACATTTGGCCTTTTTCTATAGACTTTGATCGTGTTTGACGCTGTATGTATCAACATTTGATGATATTTATTTGATTTTCAGATTGAGACTGGTGAGGATTCCTTCAGTCAGAAGTTACATGTTGAAAAGTGCCCAGAAAAGAGACCGAACAGAAGTTCCCTACAAGACTAAATGAAAAGGACTGAAAAAGAGAGTTTTTATATATTCCCTCTGTTCCATCCATGTCTTTGTGTGGAATTGTTTTGTTATGTGTTTTGTGTGACGCGCCAGGCTCGTTTTTCCCAGGGTACTGTGTTTAACCCGAAGTATGTTTAATTGTTAAACATTTGCATTATTTGTCACTTTTGCCTTTGGCTGGAGGTTTGTTGGACACTGTTGCGTCCGTCTGTTGTTGCTTCTGCCAAATAAAGTGTGCGCCTGATCACAACTCTCTGCTCTCCTGCACCTGACTTCAACACCAGTAGCGCACAACCTGACATTCTGGGACTTTTAAAGTCAATAAAATGAATTTGTGACTTTACAAGTTCACCACTCAATGTTATTGGTATTATTATTGTTAATATTATTATTATTGTTATTATTCATAATAGAATACATGGGACATAAAAGTTTCCTACAGGAACCTTAACACCTTCTTAAAAGATTCCTCAGGGAAAAGGTTCCTGTGTCACTCTCGTCGAAAAGAGTGGACCAAGATGCAGTGTGGTATGTTTCCATCTCTTTTAATAGGAAGAGAAAAACTCAAAGAACAAAAACAATAAAGCGAACAAACGAAACGTGAAGCTAATAATAGTGAACAAAGGCAACTATACATAGTCAAGATCCCTCAAATCACAATGGGGAAATGGCTGCCTAAATATGATCCCCAATCAGAGACAACGATAAACAGCTGCCTCTGATTGGGAACCATACCAGGCCAACATAGATATACAATTCCCCTAGATAACCCACCCTTAATAACACCCCGACCCAAACAACATAGAGAATAAACAGCTCTCTATGGTCAGGGCGTGACATCCTGAAAGCAAAGACAGTTCCAAACATCTCTGCCAATGGGCGAATTCGATTATAGACCGTACACCGGTCTATGGCCTGTGATGTGAGCGGGTAAAAGTGGTGAGGGAGGAGCGCCCTTCTCAAATGGAACAGTAAAAATGTAACATGTTGTTAACAAGGCAGAATGTTGCATCGTTCAGAAACACACAACATCACTTTTCTACAAAATACATGTTAAATAATGTTTTTGGGGGTGGGGGGGGTGGGGATAAATAAAGCGTTTTTATTAAAAGCAATTATTTTTTCATTTGAAAACACATAATCCTACTCATTACCTTTCGTGCTTAACTAGGTCACTTTTGTTTTGTGCAGACTTCACAGTGGGCTTTCAACAGGGCACCTGGCTCATGCCTGGGAGGAAGTCCGGTTTCAAAACTAATCCAATCAACTTTCACCCGGTGCAAAACACGCCTACCCAGGCCAGATTAATCAAATCACCTCATCCTCAGATAGTTTTCAGTTTTCCCCTCCCCACTCAGACCACTCCAAGACAGTCCTAGGAAAATTATTTATTGAAAAATATTTTCTTGCTAAAAAGCTATTGTTGCTGTAACGTCCTGACCAGAGTTCTTATGTGTTGTGCTTGTTTTAGTGTTGGTCAGGACGTGGGCATTCTATGTTGTGTGTCTAGTTTGTCTGTTTCTGTGTTCAGCCTAATATGGTTCTCAAACAGAGGCAGCTGTCAATCGTTGTCCCTGATTGAGAATCATATATAGGTGGCTTGTTTTGTGTTGGGGATTTGTGGGTGGTTGTCTTCTGTCTTTGTGTTCTGCACCAGATAGAACTGTCTCGGTTTTCACATTTGTTATTTTGTATGTTGTTTGTAGTGTTCACATATTCTTTATTAAATCATGTTGAACACTAGCCGCGCTGCATTTTGGTCTTCTCCTTCATCACAGGAAGAAAGCCGTTACAGTTGCCCATTTTAATGGAAATCTATTACACTATGGTACGACTTATTTTTTACCCAGAAATTATTTGATATTGGTTTTAAAATAAACTGCTGCATTGGGGCTTTAACTCAATTACTTGAGTTAATTTTGTGTTCCTCTGTGAACTTGAAGTTGGAGATTTAAGGCACGTTCTAGTATAGGTTGTTTTCATTGCCAGGCACTCTTCACAGATGATCAGATGAGAAATGGAGGGAAATGCATTCTGGAGGGAAATGCTGTTGCTCAACCGCTGTCGCTCATTCAGCCGACAGAAACTTTCAACCGGTTTTCCCCATTAAGCAGCTGAGGCTGAGCCTTCTCTGGTCTCTACTCCTCCCGTTACGGGGTCTGAGACGCCGAAGCTTCCCACCATTAGCTCTGACAAATTGAAAACCCTAGTCATTGGCGACTCCATTACCCGCAGTATTAGACTTAAAACGAATCATCCAGCGATCATACACTGTTTACCAGGGGACAGGGCTGCCGACGTTAAGGCTAATCTGAAGATGGTGCTGGCTAAATCTGGCGAGTGTAGAGAGTATAGAGATATTGTTATCCACGTCGGCACCAACGATGTTAGGATGAAACAATCAAAGGTCACCAAGCGCAACATAGCTTCAGCGTGTAAATCAGCTAGAAAGATGTCGGCATTGAGTAATTGTCTCTGGCCCCCTCCCAGTTAGGGGGAGTGATGAGCTCTACAGCAGAGTCTCACAACTCAATCGCTGGTTGAAAACTGTTTTCTGCCCCTCCCAAAAGATAGAATTTGTAGATGATTGGCCCTCTTTCTGGGACTCACCCACAAATAGGACCAAGCCTGGCCTGTTGAGGAGTGACGGACTCCATCCTAGCTGGACGGGTGCTCTCATCTTATCTACCAACATAGACAGGGCTCTAACTCCTATTGCTCCACAATGAAATAGGGTGCAGGCCAGGCAGCAGGCTGTTAGTCAGCATTGTAGAAACGAGTGCATTACAACGGAACGACTTGATCAGTGTAGTGTTGGCTGACTACACAGTTGTCTTTGCTATCTTTGATTTGTATTTGTTCGATCTTAGCTAGCTACTTAGCTGGCTACATAGCCGTCTTTGTATCGGTGATAATTGTGTAGTTATCAAGGTTCGCTGAGGTTCGCTAGCCAGGTATTCTCGCCCTAACGTAACGTAACGTAACGTAGTCAACCCTGCTAGCTAGCCAGCTAGCCACCGATTAGCAGCACTGTAGAAACGATTACATCGTTCCAGAGTGTTATCTGTGGTGATCCATGTTTCCGTCAGTGCCAAGAAGTCGAGGGGAGACTTGGAGACTTGGAGGGGAGTTGCAATGAGGTTAGTGGAAGAACAGCATCTAGTAAAGATGAGGTCAAGCGTATTGCCCGCCTTGTGAGTAGGGGGGGAAGGTGAGAGGGTGAGGTCAAAAGAGGAGAGGAGTGGAAAGAAGGAGGCAGAGAGGAATGAGTCAAAGGTAGACGTGGGGAGGTTAAAGTCACCCAGAACTGTGAGAGGTGAGCAGTCCTCAGGAAAGGAGCATATCAAGGTATCAAGCTATCAGCATGGAATTCAAAGGAGACGATAGACAGATGGGTAAGGGGAGAAAGAGAGAATGACCACTTGGGAGAGATGAGGATCCCGGTGCCACCACCCCGCTGACCAGAAGCTCTCGGGGTGTGCGAGAACACGTGGGCAGACGAAGAGAGAGCAGTAGGAGTAGCAGTGTTATCTGTGGTGATCCATGTTTCCGTCAGTGCCAAGAAGTCGAGGGACTGGAGGGAAGCATAGGCTGAGATGAACTCTGCCTTGTTGGCCGCAGATCGGCAGTTCCAGAGGCTACCGGAGACCTGGAACTCCACGTGGGTCGTGCGCGCTGGGACCACCAGGTTAGGGTGGCCGCGGCCACGCGGTGTGAAGCGTTTGTATGGTCTGTGCAGAGAGGAGAGAACAGGGATAGACAGACACATAGTTGACAGGCTACAGAAGAGGCTACGCTAATGCAAAGGAGATTGGAATGACAAGTGGACTACACGTCTCGAATGTTCAGAAAGTTAAGCTTACGTTGCAAAAATCTTATTGACTAAAATGATTAAAATTATACAGTACTGCTGAAGTAGGCTGGCTAGCAGTGGCTGCGTTGTTGACTTTGTTTGAAAGTGTAGCTGGCTAGGTAACCTCGATAGCTGGCTAGGTAACCTCGGTAACTGGCCAGATAATTAGTCTAAACTACACAATTGTCTTAGATACAAGGACAGCAAAGACAACTATGTAGCTAGCTAACACTAGCTAGCTAACACTACACTAATCATGTTAAATGAGGCCTCACCTCCTGGTTACACTAGTGACCATATCCTCCGTGCATACCGCAAAGGCGGAGGTGTTGCTAACATTTACGATAGCAAATTTCAATTTACCCCCCCAAAAAACTATGTTTTCGTCTTTTGAGCTTCTAGTCATGAAAACTATTCAGCCTACTCAATCACTTTTTATAGCTACTGTTTACAGGCCTCTTGGGCCATATACAGCGTTCCTCACTGAGTTCCCTGAATTCCTATCGGACCTTGTAGTCATAGCAGATAATATTCTAATTTTTGGTGATTTTAATATTCACATGGAAAAGTCCACAGACCCATTCCATAAGGCTTTCGGAGCCATCATCGACTCAGTGGGTTTTGTCCAACATGTCTCTGGACCTACTCACTGTCACAGTCATACATTTACATTTACATTTAAGTCATTTAGCAGACGCTCTTATCCAGAGCGACTTACAAATTGGTGCATTCACCTTATGACATCCAGTGGAACAGCCACTTTACAATAGTGCATCTAGATCTTTTAAGGGGGGGGGGGGGGGGGGGCAGAAGGATTGCTTTATCCTAGGTATTCCTTGAAGAGGTGGGGTTTCAGGTGTCTCCGGAAGGTGGTGATTGACTCCGCTGTCCTGGCGTCGTGAGGGAGTTTGTTCCACCATTGGGGTGCCAGAGCAGCGAACAGTTTTGACTGGGCTGAGCGGGAACTGTACTTCCTCAGTGGTAGGGAGGCGAGCAGGCCAGAGGTGGATGAACGCAGTGCCCTTGTTTGGGTGTAGGGCCTGATCAGAGCCTGAAGGTACTGAGGTGCCGTTCCCCTCACAGCTCCGTAGGCAAGCACCATGGTCTTGTAGCGGATGCGAGCTTCAACTGGAAGCCAGTGGAGAGAGCGGAGGAGCGGGGTGACGTGAGAGAACTTGGGAAGGTTGAACACCAGACGGGCTGCGGCGTTCTGGATGAGTTGTAGGGGTTTAATGGCACAGGCAGGGAGCCCAGCCAACAGCGAGTTGCAGTAATCCAGACGGGAGATGACAAGTGCCTGGATTAGGACCTGCGCCGCTTCCTGTGTGAGGCAGGGTCGTACTCTGCGGATGTTGTAGAGCATGAACCTACAGGAACGGGCCACCGCCTTGATGTTGGTGGAGAACGACAGGGTGTTGTCCAGGATCACGCCAAGGTTCTTAGCGCTCTGGGAGGAGGACACAATGGAGTTGTCAACCGTGATGGCGAGATCATGGAACGGACAGTCCTTCCCCGGGAGGAAGAGCAGCTCCGTCTTGCCGAGGTTCAGCTTGAGGTGGTGATCCGTCATCCACACTGATATGTCTGCCAGACATGCAGAGATGCGATTCGCCACCTGGTCATCAGAAGGGGGAAAGGAGAAGATTAATTGTGTGTCGTCTGCATAGCAATGATAGGAGAGACCATGTGAGGTTATGACAGAGCCAAGTGACTTGGTGTATAGCGAGAATAGGAGAGGGCCTAGAACAGAGCCCTGGGGGACACCAGTGGTGAGAGCGCGTGGTGAGGAGACAGATTCTCGCCACGCCACCTGGTAGGAGCGACCTGTCAGGTAGGACGCAATCCAAGCGTGGGCCGCGCCGGAGATGCCCAACTCGGAGAGGGTGGAGAGGAGGATCTGATGGTTCACAGTATCGAAGGCAGCCGATAGGTCTAGAAGGATGAGAGCAGAGGAGAGAGAGTTAGCTTTAGCAGTGCGGAGCGCCTCCGTGATACAGAGAAGAGCAGTCTCAGTTGAGTGACTAGTCTTGAAACCTGACTGATTTGGATCAAGAAGGTCATTCTGAGAGAGATAGCAGGAGAGCTGGCCAAGGACGGCACGTTCAAGAGTTTTGGAGAGAAAAGAAAGAAGGGATACTGGTCTGTAGTTGTTGACATCGGAGGGATCGAGTGTAGGTTTTTTCAGAAGGGGTGCAACTCTCGCTCTCTTGAAGACGGAAGGGACGTAGCCAGCGGTCAAGGATGAGTTGATGAGCGAGGTGAGGTAAGGTAGAAGGTCTCCGGAAATGGTCTGGAGAAGAGAGGAGGGGATAGGGTCAAGCGGGCAGGTTGTTGGGCGGCCGGCCGTCACAAGACGCGAGATTTCATCTGGAGAGAGAGGGGAGAAAGAGGTCAAAGCACAGGGTTGGGCAGTGTGAGCAGAACCAGCGGTGTCGTTTGACTTAGCAAACGAGGATCGGATGTCGTCGACCTTCTTTTCAAAATGGTTGACGAAGTCGTCTGCAGAGAGGGAGGAGGGGGGGGGGGGGGGAGGAGGATTCAGGAGGGAGGAGAAGGTGGCAAAGAGCTTCCTAGGGTTAGAGGCAGATGCTTGGAATTTAGAGTGGTAGAAAGTGGCTTTAGCAGCAGAGACAGAAGAGGAAAATGTAGAGAGGAGGGAGTGAAAGGATGCCAGGTCCGCAGGGAGGCGAGTTTTCCTCCATTTCCGCTCGGCTGCCCGGAGCCCTGTTCTGTGAGCTCGCAATGAGTCGTCGAGCCACGGAGCGGGAGGGGAGGACCGAGCCGGCCTGGAGGATAGGGGACATAGAGAGTCAAAGGATGCAGAAAGGGAGGAGAGGAGGGTTGAGGAGGCAGAATCAGGAGATAGGTTGGAGAAGGTTTGGGCAGAGGGAAGAGATGATAGGATGGAAGAGGAGAGAGTAGCGGGGGAGAGAGAGCGGAGGTTGGGACGGCGCGATACCATCCGAGTAGGGGCAGTGTGGGAAGTGTTGGATGAGAGCGAGAGGGAAAAGGATACAAGGTAGTGGTCGGAGACTTGGAGGGGAGTTGCAATGAGGTTAGTGGAAGAACAGCATCTAGTAAAGATGAGGTCAAGCGTATTGCCTGCCTTGTGAGTAGGGGGGGAAGGTGAGAGGGTGAGGTCAAAAGAGGAGAGGAGTGGAAAGAAGGAGGCAGAGAGGAATGAGTCAAAGGTAGACATGGGGAGGTTAAAGTCACCCAGAACTGTGAGAGGTGAGCCGTCCTCAGGAAAGGAGCTTATCAAGGCATCAAGCTCATTGATGAACTCTCCAAGGGAACCTGGAGGGCGATAAATGATAAGGATGTTAAGCTTGAAAGGGCTGGTAACTGTGACAGCATGGAATTCAAAGGAGGCGATAGACAGATGGGTAAGGGGAGAAAGAGAGAATGACCACTTGGGAGAGATGAGGATCCCGGTGCCACCACCCCGCTGACCAGAAGGTCTCGGGGTGTGCGAGAACACGTGGGCAGACGAAGAGAGAGCAGTAGGAGTAGCAGTGTTATCTGTGGTGAGCCATGTTTCCGTCAGTGCCAGGAAGTCGAGGGACTGGAGGGACGCATAGGCTGAGATGAGCTCTGCCTTGTTGGCCGCAGATCGGCAGTTCCAGAGGCTACCGGAGACCTGGAACTCCACGTGGGTCGTGCGGGCTGGGACCACCAGGTTAGGGTGGGCGCGGCCACGCGGTGTGAAGCGTTTGTATGGTCTGTGCAGAGAGGAGAGAACAGGGATAGACAGACACATGGTTGACAGGCTACAGAAGAGGCTACGCTAATGCAAAGGAGATTAGAATGACAAGTGGGCTACACGTCTCGAATGTTCAGAAAGTTAAGCTTACGTTGCAAAAAAATAATAATAAAATACAAGATCTTATTGACTAAAATGATATAGTACTGCTGGCTGGTGAAGAAGGCTGGCTAGCAGTGGCTGCGTTGTTGAGAGTGAAGCTGGCTAGGTAACCTCGACAATTTCTCTAGATTTCTCTAAACTACACAATTATCTTGGATACAAGGACAGCAAAGACAACTAGCTAACACTACGCTAATCAAGTCGTTCCGTTGTAATGTAAGTTTCTACAGTGCTGCTATTCGGTAGAAGTTGGCTAGCTAGCAGTGTTAGCTAGCAGTGTTGGCTAGGTAGGAGGACGGCAGCGCGGCAGGCGAAAATAGCTGGCTAGCTAACCGATAATTACTCAAAGCTACACAATTATCTTAGATACAAAGATAGCAAAGACAACTATGTAGCTAGCTAACACTACACTAATCAAGTCGTTCCGTTGTAATGTAATCGTTTCTACAGTGCTGCTAATCGGTGGCTAGCTGGCTAGCTAGCAGGGTTGACTACGTTACGTTACGTTACGTTAGGACGAGAATACCTGGCTAGCGAACCTCAGCGAACCTCGATAACTACACAATTATCTTTGATACAAAGACGGCTATGTAGCCAGCTAAGTAGCTAGCTAAGATCAAACAAATCAAAGATAGCAAAGACAACTGTGTAGCCAGCTAACACTACACTAATCAAGTCGTTCCGTTGTAATGCACTCGTTTCTACAATACTTCATGTAATGACATTAAAAACATTGGCAGATTATTAGCAATGACTTATCAACAGCTGTAACAAGTTGTTACAGTGAAATCCTCCCTGGTGCCCTAGTTTATAGAAATACTATCCCAGTCTATACCGAAGACAATTTCTCTACTAAAGAAGACAATTTCTCTACTTTCATATAATCTGTCTGGCAATACATCAGTCACATCCCCAGAGGCTTGAGAAACCTGTCTGTAACTCCTCAACTTTTTATACTTTTTTGTAAATCAGGCATTAATGTTGACTGGATTAGTGATTAGTGTGAAGATTAGTGTGAAGGTTCTCCAAGTCAACAACATCTGTGGTCTCCATTTTAAATGGCACATGTCTTGGGAATACTGATTTTTATAACCAATAACTCCCCTATGGCCCTGGAAGAGATGGACCATTCCACATGTTATAACCATTTGTATTCTCTATATGACCAATAACACCCCTATAACCCTGGGATAGATGGACCATTCCACATGTTATTCTCATTTGTATTTTCTAAATGACCAATAGCACCCCAAAATCCCTGAGAGAGATGGACCATTCCAAAATCTGCTGTTCTGCCCTTAAGGATTAGCCCTAAAATGACATACCCAAATCTAACTGCCTGTAGCGTAGGCCCTGAAGAAAGGATATGCATATTCCTGGTACCATTTGAAAGGAAACAAGTTGAGGTTTATGGAAATGTTAAACGAATGTAGTAGAATAAAACACAATAGATCTGGTAAAAGATAATACAAATAAAAAATCAACCGTTCTTTTGTATCTTTCTGTACCATCATCTTTGAAATGCAAGAGAAAGGCCATAGTGTATTATTCCAGCCCAGGTGCAATTTAGATTTTGGCCACTGGATGGCAGCAGTGTATGTGCAAAGCTTTCGACTGATCCAATGAACCATTGCATTTCTGTTAAAAATGTAGTATCAAGACTGCCCAAATGTGCCTAATTTGTTTATTAAAATAACTTTTTACGTTCAAAATTGTGCACTCTCTGTAATAGCTACTGTAAATTGGACAGTGCAGTTAGATTAACAAGAATTTAACCTGTTAAAGCTGGGGGCGCTGTTGTCATTACTACTATTCGGTAGACGGTGGACGTTTGCTAGCTGCTGGGCAGATAGCAGTGTGGACTACGATAGACGACGGAATACGATAATTACGCAATTATCTTTTATACACAGACGGCTAAGTAGCTAGCTAAGAAGAAATTGCTAAGGTTAGACAAATTAAACAAATTAAACCGTTGTACTATAATGAAATGTAATGAAATGTAATGAAAAGTTATACTACCTGCAGAGCGAATGCAAATGCGACCGCTCGCTCCAAACCGGATGACCTAGTTTTGTCCCATGGAATAAATGTTGTGGATCTGAATGTTTTTCCTCGTAATCCTGGACTATCAGACCACTATTTTATTACGTTTGCAATCGCAGCAAATCATCTGCTCAGATCCCAACCAAGGCGCATCAAAAGTCATGGTATAAATTCTCAGACAACCCAAAGACTCATTGATGCCCTTCCAGACTCCCTCTGCCTACCCAAGGACGTCAGAGGACAAAAATCAGTTAACCACCTAACTGAGGAACTCAATTTAACCTTGCGCAATACCCTAGATGCAGTTGCACCCCTAAAAACTAAAAACATTTGTCATAAGAAACTAGCTCCCTGGTATACAGAAAATACCCGAGCTCTGAAGCAAGCTTCCAGAAAATTGGAACGGAAATGGCGCCACACCAAACTGGAAGTCTTCCGATTAGCTTGGAAAGACAGTACCGTGCAGTATCGAAGAGCCCTCACTGCTGCTCGATCATCCTATTTTTCCAACTTAATTGAGGAAAATAAGAACAATCCAAAATGTATTTTTTGATACTGTCGCAAAGCTAACTAAAAAGCAGCATTCCCCAAGAGAGTATGGCTTTCACTTCAGCAGTAATAAATTCATGAACTTCTTTGAGGAAAAGTTCATGATCATTAGAAAGCAAATTACGGACTCCTCTTTAAATCTGCGTATTCCTCCAAAGCTCAGCTGTCCTGATTCTGGACAACTCTTCCAGGACCTAGGATCAAGAGAGACACTCAAGTGTTTTAGTACTATATCTCTTGACACATTGATGAAAATAATCATGGCCTCTAAACCTTCAAGCTGCATCCTGGACCCTATTCCAACTAAACTACTGAAAGAGCTGCTTCCTGTGCTTGGCCCTCCTATGTTGAACATAATATACGTAGGGCCTCCCGGGTGGCGCAGTGGTCTAGGGCACTGCATCGCAGTGCTAACTGCGCCACCAGAGTCTCTGGGTTCGCGCCCAGGCTCTGTCGCAGCCGGCCGCGACCGGGAGGTCCGTGGGGCGACGCACAATTGGCATAGCGTCGTCCGGGGTAAGGAGGGTTTGGCCGGTAGGGATATCCTTGTCTCATCGTGCTCCAGCGACTCCTGTGGCGGGCCGGGCGCAGTGCGCGCCAGCCAAGGGGGCCAGGTACACAGTGTTTCCTCCGACACATTGGTGCGGCTGGCTTCCGGGTTTGAGGCGCGCTGTGTTAAGAAGCAGTACGGCTGGTTGGGTTGTGCTTCGGAGGACGCATGGCTTTCGACCTTCGTCTCTCCCGAGCCCGTACGGGAGTTGTAGCGATGAGTCAAGGTAGTAATTACTAGCGATTGGATACCACGAAAATTGGGGAGAAAATGGGATAAAAAAAAAAAAAAAAAAAAAAAAAAAAAAAAACATAATATACGTCTCTCTTTCCACCGGATGTGTACCAAACTCACTAAAAGTGGCAATAATAAAGCGTCTCCTGAAAAAGACAAACCTTGACCCAGAAAATATAAAAAACTATCGGCCTATATCAAATCTTCCATTCCTGTCAATTTTTTTTAGAAGAAGCTGTTGCGCAGCAACTCGCTGCCTTCCTGAAGACAAACAATGTATACGAAATGCTTCAGTCTGGTTTTAGACCCCATCATAGCACTGAGACTGCACTCGTGAACGTGCTAAATTACCTTTTAATGGCGTCAGACCGAGGCTCTGCATCGGTCTTCATGCTCTTAGACCTTAGTGCTGCTTTTGGCACCATCGATCACCACATTCTTTTGGAGAGATTCGAAACCCTATTTGGTCTACACGGACAAGTTATGGCCTGGTTTAGATCTTATCTGTCGGAAAGATATCAGTTTGTCTCTGTGAATGGTTTGTCCTCTGACAAATCAACTGTACATTTCGGTGTTCCTCAAGGTTCCGTTTTAGGACCACTATTGTTTTCACTATATATTTTACCTCTTGGGGATGTCATTCGAAAACATAATGTAAACTTTCACTGCTATGCGGATGACACACAGCTGTACATTTCAATGAAACATGGTGAAGCTCCAAAATTGCCCTCGCTAGAAGCCTGTGTTTCAGACATAAGGAAGTGGATGGCTGCAAACTTTCTACTTTTAAACTCGGACAAAACAGAGATGCTTGTTCTAGGTCCCAAGAAACAAAGAGATCTTCTACTGAATCTGACAATTAATCTTGATGGTTGTACAGTCGTCTCAAATAAAACTGTGAAGGACCTCGGCGTTACTCTGGACCCTGATCTCTCTTTTGACAAACATATCAAGACTGTTTCAAGGACAGCTTTTTTCCATCTACGTAACATTGCAAAAATCAGAAACTTTCTGTTCAAAATTGATGCAGAAAAATGTATCCATGCTTTTGTTACTTCTAGGTTAGACTACTGCAATGCTCTACTTTCCGGCTACCCTGATAAAGCACTAAATAAACTTCAGTTAGTGCTAAATACGTCTGCTAGAATCCTGACTAGAACCCAAAAATGTGATCATATTACTGCAGTGCTAGCCTCCCTACACTGGCTTCCTGTTAAGGCAAGGGCTGATTTCAAGGTTTTACTGCTAACCTACAAAGCATTACATGGGCTTGCTCCTACCTATCTTTACGATTTGGTCCTGCCGTTACATACCTACACGTACGCTACGGTCACAAGACGCAGGCCTCCTAATTGTCCCTAGAATTTCTAAGCAAACAGCTGGAGGCAGGGCTTTCTCCTATAGAGCTCCATTTTTATGGAATGGTCTGCCTACCCATGTGAGAGATGCAGACTCGTTTTCAACCGTTAAGTCTTTACTGAAGACTCATCTCTTCAGTAGGTCATATGACTGAGTGTAGTCTGGCCCAGGAGTGTGAAGTTGAACGGAAAGGCTCTAGAGCAACGAACCCGCCCTTGCTGTCTCTGCCTGGCCGGTTCCCCTCTTTCCACTGGGATTCTCTGCCTCTAACCCTATTACAGGGGCTGAGTCACTGGCTTACTGGTACTCTTCCATGCCGTCCCTAGGAGGGGTGCGTCACTTGAGTGGGTTGAGTCACTGACGTGATCTTCCTGTCTGGGTTGGCGCCCCTCCTTGGGTTGTGCTGTGGCGGAGATCTTTGTGGGCTATACTCGGCCTTGTCTCAGGATGGTAAGTTGGTGGTTGAAGATATCCCTCTAGTGGTGTGGGGGCTGTGCTTTGGCAAAGTGGGTGGGGTTATATCCTGCCTGTTTGACCCTCTCCTGACCCCTCCTGTCTCAGCCTCCAGTATTTATCCTGCAGTAGTTTATGTGTCGGGGGGCTAGGGTCAGTCTGTTATATCTGGAGTACTTCTCCTGTCTTATCCGGTGTCCTGTGTGAATTTAAGTATGCTTTCTCTAATTCTTTCTTTCTTTCTCTCTCTCTCTCGGAGGACCTGAGCCCTAGGACCATGCCTCAGGACTACCTGGCATGATGACTCCTTGCTGTCCCCAGTCCACCTGGCCGTGCTGCTGCTCCAGTTTCAACTGTTCTGCCTGCGGCTATGGAACCCTGACCTGTTCACCGGACGTGCTACCTGTCCCAGACCTGCTGTTTTCAACTCTCTAGAGACAGCAGGAGCGGTAGAGATACTCTGAATGATCGCCTATGAAAAGCCAATTGACATTTACTCCAGAGGTGCTGACTTGTTGCACCCTCGACAGCTACTGTGATTATTATTATTTGACCATGCTGGTAATTTATGAACATTTGAACATCTTGGCCATGTTCTGTTATAATCTCCACCCGGCACAGCCAGAAGAGGACTGGCCACCGCTCATAGCCTGGTTCCTCTCTAGGTTTCTTTCTAGGGTTTGGCCTTTCTAGGGAGTTTTTCCTAGCCACTGTGATTCTACACCTGCATTGCTTGCTGTTTGGGGTTTTAGGCTGGGTTTCTGTACAGCACTTTGAAATATCAGCTGGCTATATAAATACATTTGATTTGATTTGAAATGCACTTAATCCCATTGCGCCACACTCTAATAAGAAAAGGTTTCTGGAGGCACCTTTAGGTGTTCCTCAGATTGCAACACTGGCGGAACCCCTAAGGGTGCTTCCTGGTCTATTAACCAATTTACTGCATGGTGATGTCACCATGGAAAAATCGACATTTCAGCCTACCTGCTTATTAGAAGGTCCAATGTAGATTGTATTTTCAACCAGCAACTATCAGGAAATAACAATGATATATTCTTTGCTAATTTTTACAGTGTTAGTTTCATCAGCCGTTGTACAATATGATACAAAATACAGGAAACTGAATTTTGACTGCACTGGGCCTTTAATTTTAAAATGTACATTTTTAAGTTTTATATTAGGAATGTACCTTAGAGTAATGGGAGTGCATTTTCTCAAGAGCAATGGAAAGCTATGTAAATGTTACATCTGACAGCAAGAAATAGCTTGCAAGTTTCCCAAGAAGCTAGATAGGTCTCATTTAGTCTTCAGCATTGGTACAGTTCAGTTTCCAATTTACAGTTTCCTCAGCAAAAAGGGGGCCCAGATTCGCTACGTCATACTTTTTGGGCGTGGACCAAGTTAGCAAGCTAGGAGCTAGCTAGCAGAAACAGACCGACCTGACACCCCGAAACACAGCTAGCTAGCTATACTAGCAATCGTGGTAGTGATAATATTGTCACTGAATTCAAATTAACAGGTATCTATGTTTATTTTTCAACGAATGTGATTTGTGATAATACCTTTAATTTGCGAGTCCTTGCTTGCTGTTTAGGTCAGCCAATTTGATCAAGCTAGCAAGCCAGGTAGCGAACGTTAGCGCTAACTTATCTAGCTAACGCCAGGCCTGACATTTGTGTCTGACTGTCGGTGATAATGAAATTATTATTATCTAATAACGTTAGACACATTGACTTAATCTGGTTAGTTTTTTTTTATATGTAAATGAAATAGAATGTTTCGTGATAATGGATTTAGCTAGCCAGCTAAATGTATATAACTAACGTTAGCTAGCTAGTAGCAACAATTCACAATTCATAGTAGTTACATTCATAATGCGCTAGCCTAATGTTAGATAACTAATCATGTCTTGTGACGTTAGACATTTTAAATTGCTGCAAATGCTACATAACTTCATTCACTTACCTAAAAGTAAAATACAATGTAGACGGCGGGCTATGTAACTAGCTAGCTGAGTAAAGGTAATTAGCTAACGTGATCTAAGCATTGCAAACATACCCTTATGCTTCTTTACTTTCCTCAGGGTTAAGAGAATAGCAACCATGTCTGATGGAGAGGGTTACGTGGTGCGTGTGAGAGGCCTACCATGGTCCTGCTCTGTGGAGGAAGTACGGAGATTCTTCTCAGGTAATAACACCTTTACGATAAAACCTGAATAGCTCGCTCAACACCTTTATAGCCTACACCTCTCACTTCTGAGATAACTGTGAGTCCTTCTACCCTCTTCTTGGCATATAGAATGTAAAATCGCCAACAATGGCACCAGCATCCATTTTACCTCCACACGTGAGGGCCGACCCAGCGGAGAGGCCTTCGTTGAGCTGGAGAATGAGGATGACCTGAAGATCGCTGTGAAGAAGGACAGAGAAACCATGGGCCACAGATATGTGGAAGGTGTGTGTGTGTGTGTCTGTGTTTGTGTATCACTGCCCAAGTCTTCCTGAAGTTTCAGTGTTCGCAGCTGAAGCATAATATGTGCCTTGGGACTTCACTTTAGGCTACATTTCTCAACCTTTTACACTATGTAACACTAGCAGTAGTGACTTTGGTCTTTGTGTTGACTTGACTTGTTTGTCCACAGTATTCAAATCCAACAACGTGGAAATGGACTGGGTGATGAAACATTCTGGTCCAAACAGCCCAGAAACGACTGGAGACGGCCTAGTCAGGCTTCGAGGCCTCCCCTTCGGCTGCAGCAAGGAGGAGATTGTCCAGTTCCTCTCAGGTACCAGCAGCTAGCTCCCACTGGTTCACATGAACACCCCCATAACATCCTGTAGGAGGAGGTAAACCGTCCTCAGCCCTCATCAATGATCCAGGATAAGTGACATTTTTCAGTCATTTAGCAGACGATCTTATCCAGAGCGACTTACATTATATAAGCTATAGTTTGTCCAGGATTTCCCCCATCACCTAAGTTTCTCTATCACTGCTTTGGTCCCAATGAAGACTTTTAAAATGAATTATTCTGTACAATAATTTGGCCTGACATGCTAGTCCCGTCTGTCACTTTTCTTTGACAGTTGTCCTTTGGTGTTTTCCCATGAACCCACTATATCATAACAAAGATGTAATTCATCCCATTGGGACAATTATAGAATGGGTGGGTACTAAAGGTAACACAAGTACTGCCAGAGCCACTCATTTTCATTCCTTCACACCTACAGTCGCTTCCTCTTCTGTATCCTTCTCTCTCTCGCTCTAATTTTCTCCTTCTCATTTTCTCTCTCTAATTTTCTCTCCTTTTCTCTCTCTCGACACTCTTTCCTCTCATCCTCCTTTATGTTACCCCAAATGCAGTAAAAGTAAGTAGCCTGAATGGTTGCTGAGTCTCATTGGTTAAAAATACTCACCTGGTATGTACAGTACATGTCGTAATGCATAGTTTTCATTAATAAATAAAGCAACAACAGAGAAAGCTACCTTTCTGTAACTGGGCATGTGATTTACTGTGTCCCCCACTGGGGTTATCTGTCCTTGGGTTGAAGGGTTGGAAATCGTGCCAAATGGGATAACATTGCCGCTGGACTTCCAGGGGAGGAGTACGGGGGAGGCCTTCGTGCAGTTTGCTTCACAGGATATAGCTGAAAAGGCTCTAAAGAAACACAAGGAAAGAATAGGGCACAGGTGGGGATGGTTGGTTGGTTGGTTGGTTGGTTGGATAAAGTTGCTGTTCTTATGGTGTACAACTTACAAACATTAACCACAGGTATAACTGACTGACACTCAACAGAACAGTTAATTTAAGACAACACATACTCAGATATTGATTGTAAAGACACATAGTTACAATATTAGATCAGAACACACTAACACTCATTCACTCACAGCAGTCTTTGGGAAGCACATTCTCTTGTTCTTAAACCATTGGGAGATAGATCATATTCTGAGTTTAGTGCCGAGGTATCTTGTAAGCTCTCAGGTTTGTCACCAAGTTTGGTTGAGAGTGCAGAGTAAAAAATGCAGTTGAATTTGGGCATATCCATTTTACCATGATTCTTAAGAGTGAAGCTGATTGGTTCCTGGGCACTAAACATCACTACAGGTAGCCAATAGACAGACAGGATTCTCCCAGGTGTTCTAACTCACTGAAGGCCAATCAACATGAGGACATGGACCCTGCACACTGTCACTCACAGGTAATGCTCAGAGAGTGGGTCTCCATGGATAACAACAGGACAATGACCATAGCAGGGACACAGATTGTACTGTAACATCAGTGTTAACTGTATCGGGTATCTGCAGGTGACCATAAGAAAAGTGCCTGTTGTACTTGTCAAGGCTCTTATACTAGACAGTATACTGTTACCCACCAGATCAAGTCTCACATAGTTCAAGACTCACCTACCTATGGAGCAGTACTGCACATGGCAGCACTTGTCCTGAATTGCCCAACTTTATCAGTACCCTCAATGACAAGCAAATACACCAAAATGTCAGCTCATCACCTGCATATTGAACACCCAACTATATTGGTACCCTTTCCATTTGAATAGACACATTGATTCAGCCTTAGGAGCTGTACAGTAGCTAGCTGTAGGCTACACCTCCTCCTGTGTGGTGGGGTCTTCATGGTGATGTGTGTACTGTATGTGTCTCAGGTACGTTGAGATCTTCAAGAGCAGCCGTGCCGAGGTGAGGACCCACTACGAACCCCAGAGGAAACCTATGGGGATGCAGAGACCGGGGCCCTATGACAGACCGTCTGGGGGCCGTGGGTACAACATGATGGGGGGCCGAGGAGGGGGCTCCTACGACAGGACTAGACGCGGAGGCTATGGTGGAGGTGTGTGTTGGGGAGAGGGTGTGTTTGTTTCATCCGACTGGATTAATTGGGCGCCATTATCAGTCATAAATGTTTATGGATCATAACATGATGTCTCCAGTCATGCTCTTCCTAGCTCTCTATCATGACGGTATGATGTCTCCAGTCATGCTCTTCCTAGCCCTCTATCATGACGGTATGATGTCTCCAGTCATGCTCTTCCTAGCTCTCTATCATGACGGTATGATGTGTCCAGTCATGCTCTTCCTAGCCCTCTATCATCACGGTATGATGTCTCCATGTCCCAGACCAGTCTCTCCATAACTAAGGTGTATGTGTCTAACCTCAGGTGTGTCTGATGGGCGGTATGGTGACAGTAGCTCCTCTTTCCAGAGCACCACAGGTCACTGTGTTCACATGAGGGGTCTGCCCTACAGAGCCACAGAGACTGACATCTACAATGTGAGTTCTAGGATCTCCTACTAAGAATGGTCTGTGTGAGAGACGGTGAGAATAACACACTGCTTCCTCCCTCCCTCTGTAGTTCTTCTCTCCTCTGAACCCAGTGAGAGTGCATGTGGAGATCGGTCCTGACGGCAGAGTGACAGGAGAGGCTGACGTGGAGTTTGCTACACATGAGGATGCTGTGGCAGCCATGTCGAAGGACAAGGCCAATATGCGTGAGTCTGATCTTTTTATACATTTTTTAGCCAGCCACCGCCATTATGAAAGGCACTCTAAAAACGTTCTTTCTTCCTCCTCCTTCCCAGCCTTCCCTCCTTATGATTAAATGCATGTACTAACCAGCTGTCTCTGTCTTGCAGAGCACCGCTATGTGGAGCTATTCCTGAACTCTACAGCAGGGGGCAGTAATGGCTCGTACGGCAGTCCGATGCAGGGGGGTATGGGGAGCCAGTCCTCCTATAGCAGTGGAGGGCTGAGCTCTGGATACTCTGGAGGCTACAGCAGCCAGGGCAGCATGGGAGGTTACAGTGACTATAGTGAGTATCAGCTCTGTAAAACACACCCACCTCCACCACTGATATGTATGTATCTGCGTATGACCCGGACTATCAAGCTTTAGACTGTGTGATCTCTGAACTCCTCGGTCCTATAGTGTGTATCTCTCTCCTGTCAGGTAACCAGGGCGGTATGAGCAGCAGTTACTATGGCGGCAGTGGAGGAGGCAGGAGTTCCAATGGCCTGGGGTCAGGATGGGGGATGTAGGTCTTTAATCCAGCATGTGTTCGGATGGAAGGACTGGAATTGTAGTTCTCACCTGGTCTTTTGAATGGGTTTTGTAGTTCTGAGCCAATTTATAGTGAGGGTTGGGAAATGTTTTGTTTTAGACTGATTGTATTCATGATCGAGCCTCCTTTTGAAGTTAGGTTGCTAGAAATTAGAGCTGTTTTGTTTCCATCCTCTCCTACTGTTGTTAATGACATGACTCCAGCAACACAGACTATGACCGTGGTTGTTTCGTCATCGTTACCAGGAAGTGTGTTTTAACGAAGATTCAAAACAACCAAACTCTGATTGACCCAGTCTGTTTATTTAACCCGAGCATTAAGTAACTGACTGCAGGGTTGGGGTAAATTCAATTTAAATTCCAGTCAATTCAGAAAGTAAACCAAATTCCAATTCTACATTTTCAAAAGTGAAAAGCATTGACCCTGTCATATGAGTGTATGAACCAACACTTCTGTAAATAGTATTCTAGATGTTCCTGGACTTTTCTCCAGTAGCTGCAAAAATATCTAGCCTTTCTGTTGAAGTCTGAAACAATGTTAAAATAATGGTGTGTGAAGTTGACATTTTACATGGTGAACAAAGAGCACATTTAAGTTAGTTTTATATTGAAGTGATTGTTATGGGAGGGTTTGGGGGGAATTCTCCACGAGGGATGGATGCTTTACTTAGTTGGCAAACAAACCTTAAGTTTTTCTGTTAAAAAGGTTTCTTTCTACTGCCTATGCAGAATTCTTTGTATTTCTTGTAAGGTGCACAAGAGTGAATACAATTTTAAGATGTATACATGTCTTTGAGGTGAGTAGTTTCCCATACAGTCAAGAAGAAACTCATTCAGATAAGTTTTTATTAAATATCTTGATAGAAAACATTGCTCAAAACACACCCCAATGACTGGTCAGAAAATGGCTGTTAGTATGCACAAAACTCATTATATACATTCTAAAATAGACATGATGTGGTAAGAACATTCTGTAGTCATCTGTTCCTTTGCCTCACGAAGTGAAACTTTCACATGATTCTATCTATATAAATCAGCTCTAAGACCTTTTCAAAGCTAAATGAAAAACTCCTGCTCTAAATTACTATAATAAAGTCAATCAACGTTGCTTTTCTTGAACTATTTCAATGCTATTATTGAAGGTCAGTTCGTCTAACATTTTCCCACAATTGAGATATTGTTGCATAGTCGGTCATTCATATATTACAACAAACACTGATGTTCCAATACACTGTGGCTCCCTTCAACTATCATTTGGCATCTTAGAGGGTGGGAATGGAGTTAGTTCGTAACAATGAACAATTAGCCCCGCTGACTCACTATTTAGTGAAATCCCCCCAGATGAGTTTAAAAGAGAGAAGGCAGTATTAGCACAAGAAGAGGGTAGAAGCCTCTACAGTTCAAAAGTCAACCGTGCCCAAAGATCCTGAATTTCAGGTAAGTGGCAAAACAGAACTTTATAGATCACACCAAATCTGTTCCTGCTCAAATTGGATTAAAATGTGTTCTCAATGACCAAGAGTACTGCGGGCTTTGAGCACAGTAGCCTAGATCACTGCAATGACTTGAGAGAAGAAAGATTGAGTGTGTGTGAGTGTCTGTTTGCTTGCATGAGAAGGAGTGTGTATGAGGATCTGCTTGTGTGTCAAGAGGAGGTGGAAGAGGTGCTCCTCTGCAGCAGTAGGGAGTGGCAGATGTCACAGACCCGTACAGGTCGAGGGTAGGAGGGCAGGGCCAACTCATTATTAGAACAACTGTTACAGTAGATATCTCCACAGTTCCTACAGTGGTGCTGCAGAGGGAGAGAAAACACATGTCCAAGTATAACTATTTGTAACACTTGTGGCAAATGAGATCGTTTCAAATAAAGGCATTTATATACTGAACAAAAATATTAAAAAACGCAACATGTTAAGTGTTGGTTTCATGAGCTGAAATACAACGTCCCAGAAATGTTCGAAACGCACAAAAAGCTTTCGTTTAAATTTTGTGCACAAATGTGTTTACATCCCTGTTAGTGAGCATTTCTCTTTTGCAAAGATAATCTATCCACCTGACAGGAGTGGCAAATCAAGAAGCGGATTAAACGGCATGATCATTACACAGGTGCACCTTGTACTGGGGACAACAAAAGGCCACAAATGTGCAGTTGTCACAAAACTGTAGACATCTGTGGCATTGTGTTAAGGGCACGTGCAATTGGCATGCTTGACTGCAGGAATGTCCACCAGAGCTGTTGGCAAAAAATTCAATGTTCATTTCTCTACCTTAAGCAGCCACCAATGTCATTTTAGAGAATTTGGCAGTACTTCCAACCGGCCTCACAACCGCAGACCATGTGTAACCACACCAACCCAGGACCTCCACATCTGGCTTCTTCACCAGCGGGTTTGTCTGAGACCAGCCACCTGGACAGCTGATGAAACTGAGGATTTCTGTCTGAAATCTTTTTGTGGGGAAAAACTAATTCTAAATGGCTGGGCCTGGCTGCCAAGTGGGTGGGCCTATTCCCTCCAGGCTACACCCCTGCCCAGTCATGTGAAATCCATAGATTGACTGATTTCCTTTTATGAACTGTAACTCTGTAAAATTTTGTCATGTTGCGTTTATATTTTTGTTCAGTATAAATCTTTCTTTACATCTGCCACAGACCATAGTCCACAACTGATGGATGGACAGAGCTTTACCTTTCTGCGAGCGATAGAGAACTCCTTCTGACAGTGTTTACACTGTGTAGCCTCATCGTCTTTCAGCCAGGCTTGGCCCTGATAGACACGGACAGACAACAATGCTCAATCACAAATGATTACAGGAATGAGTGAGCGTGTGTCTGTAGTGTAGGTGGGAGTCATAGACTTCTCCTTGTACCTGAAAGATCCTATGAGCAGCGGTGTTTCTATGTCTCATCTGTTCTTCACTAGTAAACTCCATAGAGACTTGGTATTACGGTGGGCTAGGGGAAGTGTTAATGTAGGACGGGGAACTCCTTACCTTCAGGGCTTTGTTGACCTCTTTGAAATCCTCCATCTTCAGTTTAGACCTACGAGAGTCACACAACAGATGGAACACAGGAAGTAAATGAAGAGGGATGTTAAGAGGATTAGGAGTGGGCCTAGTTCAGTACTCACTGGCTGAGATGTAGGCCCATCTCCTGTAAGGCCGTCTAGTACAGTACTCACTGGCTGAGGTGTAGGCCCATCTCCTGTAAGGCTGTCTAGTACAGTACTCACTGGCTGAGGTGTAGGCCCATCTCCTGTAAGGCTGTCTAGTACAGTACTCACTGGCTGAGGTGTAGGCCCATCTCCTGTAAGGCTGTCTAGTACAGTACTCACTGGCTGAGATGTAGGCCCATCTCCTGTAAGGCTGTCTAGTACAGTACTCACTGGCTGAGGTGTAGGCCCATGTCCTGTAAGGCTGTCTAGTTCAGTACTCATTAGCTGAGGTGTAGGCCCATGTCCTGTAAGGCCATCTAGTACGGTACTCACTGGCTGAGGTATAGGCCCATCTCCTGTAAGGAAGTACGGTACTCACTGGCTGAGGTGTAGGCCCATCTCCTGTAACGCCGCCTAGTACAGTACTCACAGGCTGAGGTGTAGGCCCCTCTCCTGTAAGGCTGTCTAGTATAGTACTCACTGGCTGAGGTGTAGGCCCATCTCCTGTAAGGTCGTCTAGTACGGTACTCACTGGCTGAGGTGTAGGGCCATCTCCTGTAAGGTCGTCTAGTATGGTACTCACTGGCTGAGGTGTAGGCCCATGTCCTGTAAGGCCGTCTCCTGATCCTGACAGGTCTGCTGGAGCTGCTGCTTCTCTTGACGAACATCCTGCAACTCCTAGAGACACACATAAACAAGCTCAGAATAAAAACGGGAGGTAGACTTCTCTTTTCTCTCTCAGTGTGTGAGAGACACTGACCGTGTGTAGCCCCTGTATCTGCTGTAGTTGGGTGCGTAGCTCAGTGCTGTTGTCCTGTTCTCTCTGTAGAGCTCTCTGAATGGCCTGTCTCTGCTCCTTCTCACTGCGCAGATCACTCTCCAGACCCAGCCTAGAGAGACAGGGGGGAGTGGGTCACAACGTGTCCGTGTGTGTGTGTGTCTGTGTGTGTCCATACGTACCTCAGTGTGTCCAGGTCAGACAGTTGTTTCTGCAGGGAGTCTACTCTGCCCTCCAGCTCGGTCCTCATGTTTCTCTCTGTCTGGTCACTCTGTCTACGATCACGCTCAGAGTTCTGCAGTCTGAAAATACATGGGCTACAGTTAGTTTTCAATCATGTTAAAACACAGAAACCATTCTGCACCACACACACACACACACACACACACACACACACACACACACACACACACACACACACACACACACACACACACACACACACACACACAGTCTTGTACAACTAACCTTGTGGGGGGACACAATTCAGTCCCATTAAAAATCCTATTTTCTCTAATCCTTACCCTAACTTTCACCCTAAAACTAACCCTAGTTCATTATCCCAAACCTAATTCTAACCTTTACAATAAAACCCCTAGAAATATCATTTGACATTGTGGGGACTAACAAAATGTCCCCAGTTGGTCAAATTTAGTTTGTTTACTATTCTTGTAGGGACTTCTGGTTAAACACATCCACACAAACCTCTGCTCCATCTCCTTAATGGTGGTCTCCATTTGGTTCATCTTCTCTTCCAGTTGTCCCTCCTCCTCCTCCTTCATCTGGGCCTCGCGCTCACAGTCCTACACACACACACTCTCTGTCAAGAGGTGTTGCTGAGTATGTGTGTGTTTCATGTTTGCTTGAGCTTGTGTGTGTCTGTGTATTTCTGTCCGTGTGTGTTACCTGTGTCTTATGGAACATCTGCAGGTTGAGGGTTTTGACCTGGTCTAGTTGTTGTCGTAGAGCTTGCAGTGTGTCCTGTTTCTCATGTGTGTCTTTCTCCAGCAGCCTCATGGCCATGTCCATCTCCTGCTTTAGTCCTACCTGCAGCTCCAGCTCCCTCTCCAACTCCTACACACAGGAATAAAAGGTACAGGGACACACACACCTATTGTAGAGGCAGTATAACACATGTTAGTTAGCTAGGATCTAGAGATAGTTAGGATCTAGAGATAGAGATAGTTGTTCATCTCGCTGTTTCTCACACACACACACCTGTCTGATGCGCTTCTCCTCCTGGTACTGTTTCCACACCACACTGTACATCTCATCCAGGCCCTGCCGTGTCTGTCTGTATGTCTCCAGCTCTACTGCACTGTCCTCCAGGGTCGCCTAGAAAATCACACAGGACGTGAAATGCCATCTCTTCATATTGTCTGACTTAGATGACAGTCAGACAGACTGAAAACGGTTGCAGATGCATAGGGAGTGAGAGTATCCTGACCTCCTCTTTCTTCTGGCTGCTCTGGACGATGGTCTCATTCTCATGCCTCAGGGTTTCCTGTTCCTCCCGTAAAGAGTTAATCCTGTCTGTCGCTGCAGTCAGCTGTAGGGTTATAACACATCCATAAGCACTATGTAGGGTTATAACACATCCATAAGCACTATGTAGGGTTAGTTTTTCCACCTTGAGAGTAATCGCATTGTCTGAAAGTGTTAAAATACACTGAAAACATCTAAATAGATTATCTATACAGCTAAAATCTACAATGCCACGTAAATACAAGTTGACATTGGGGTTAAAGTGTGCTTTTCACAATTTACCTAATTTTGCTAACTTACTTTACACAAAATGAAGACATCAATATTTTGTAAAGTTTAGCAATTAACTTGATAATAATAATTTAAAAAATTAGACAGCCCAAGACAATAGGGTTATAACATCCATAAAACAAAGGGTTATTAACACATCCATAACTACATAGGGTTATAACATATTCATAAGGACTATGTAGGGTTTTAACTAGGTATGTGAATCTTTCCATGTATCTAGATACATGGGCTCAGATACGTTTTAGCTAGAAATGAGTCGGTGCGATTTGATTAGAGCAACGAATCAATGCGATCCGATGCACTAACATTTGTTGCCAAAACACATACATTTTCCATAAAAATTGTAATCTGCTGCTGAAGGAGCTCATGAGCTAGGCCTCTGAGCTGGATCTGCCTGAGCTGAGTTGTGTGGGTGTAAGTAAGTAAGTGATGGATACTGACCAAAAACAGATGCAACATGTAAAGTGTTGGTCCCATGTTTCATGAGTTGAAATAAAACACCCCAGAAATATTCCATATGCACAAAGATTATTTCTCAAATTTTGTGCACAAATGTATTTACATCCCTGTTAGTGATCATTTCTCCTTTGCCAAGATAATCCATCCACCGGACAGGTGTGACATCAAAAAGCTGATTAAACAGTATGATCATTACATAGGTGCACCTTATGCTGGGGATAATAAAAGGCCACTCTAGAATGTGCAGTTTTGTCACACAACACAATGCCACAGACGTCTCAAGATGAGGGAGAGTGGAATTGGCATGTTGACTGCAGGAATGTCCACCAGAGCTGTTGGCAGAGAATTCAACGTTAATTTCTCTACCATAAGCGGCCTCTAATGTCATTTTAGAGAATTTGACAGTACATCCAACCGGCCTCACAACTGCAGACCACGTATAACCACGCCAGCCCATGAACTCCACATCTGGCTTCACCTGCGTGATCGAGTCCAGCCACCCGGCTCAGCTGATGAAACTGTGGGTTTGTACAACAGAAGAATTTCTACACAAACTGTCAGAAACCGTCTCAAGGAAGCTCATCTGCGTGCTCGTCGTCCTCACCAGGGTCTTGACCTGACTGCAGTTCGGCGTCGTAACCAACTTCAGTGTGCAAATGCTCACCTTCCATGGCCACTGGCACACTGGAGAAGAGAAGTGTGCTTTTCACGGATGAATCCCAGTTTCAACTGTACCGGGCAGATGGCAGTCAGCGTGTATGGCGTTGTGTGGGCGAGCAGTTTGCTGATGTCAACGCTGTGAACAGAGTGCCCCATGGTGGCGGTGGAGTTATGGTATGGGCAGGCATAAACTACAGACAACGAACACAATTAATTGCATTTTATCAATGGCAATTTGAATGCACAGAGGTACCGTGACAAGATCCTGAGGCCCATCGTCATGCCATTCATCCACCACCATCACCTCATGTTTCAGCATGATAATGCACGGCCCCATGTCGCAATAATCTGGACACAATTCCTGGAAGCTGAACATGTCCCAGTTCTTCCATGGCCTACATACTCACTAGACATGTCACCCTCTTTGGTATGCTCTGGATTGATGTTACGATATGTTATGATGTTATGATACGACAGCGTGTTCCAGTTCAGCCAATATCCAGCAACTTCGCACAGCCATTGAAGAGAAGTGTGACAACTTTCCAAAGGCCACAATCAGCCTGATCAACTCTGTGAAGGAGATGTGTCGCGCTCCATGAGGCAAATTGTGGTCACACCAGATATTGACTGGTTGGGGGGGGGGGGGTAGAAGCTGTCAATGTAAGTAGTTCAGGTAGCCATTTGATTAATTGTGTTCAGCAGCCTTATGGCTGGGGGGGGGGGGTAGAAGCTGTTAAGGAGAAGTTTATTTAAGTTCCATGTAAAACACTTGTATCTTTCATCAATGTTTATTATGAGCATTTCTGTAAATACTCCAATTACACGGCAGGATCTGGTCAATGACCTGAAGAGAGCTGGGAACACAGTCTCAAAGAAACGCAAATTAATTACTTAAAAATCATACAATGTGATTTTCTAGATTTTTGTTTTAGATTCCCTCTCTCACAGTTGAAGTGTACCTATGATAAAAATTACAGTCCTCTACATGCTTTGTAAGTAGGAAAACCTGCAAAATTGGCAGTGTTTCAAATACTTGTTCTCCCCACTGTATGTTTTGTATTTTTTTATGTTCCATCCTAAAAATGTGGATTAATTAAGCAAAGGTTTTGATTTGTTGTCAAACAGATGGAAAGGGTCTTAGAAAACATCTACCAGAAAAATACTTAAAGTATCATACATACATCAACACACAGTAATGTAGAAGTAAAGAACCCTGACAACTAATATCAACACTTCTATTTAGTTAAAGATAATTTTTCTGCCTTCTGTAAGTTTGAGAAATATTGCCTTGTGCCTTGAAATTCCGTTACCAAAAACCCACATATCCTGATATTTTCTCATTTCTCTCCCTCATAAAGGGAATATAATGACAGTTCAGAGAAGTAACAAGTAAAGGTAGATCTATCAATTAGTTAATGTTTTTACTGATATCCTTTGTTTTAATGAATTATTGGGTGATTAAAACTCGAAATTACATTACCAGATCGTAACGAAATTTCAGAAAAATCTGTAACAGAATTTTCTGAAGGTAGAAAGTAATTTGAGCAAAACATTTTAGTGAACTGGCGATTCGTAACGTTTGAATAGATTTTCTGACTGATGCATGTTAAATTTGGATCAGTTTGGTGTCCCACGGACTGATGTACTCATATCTTAAACATTTGAACTGGGGACCGATGTGCATCAGTGAATCGTTATATCGCTAGTTATAACACATACATTAGCTCTACACAGGGTTATAAGACACCCATGAGAACTATGGTTACTATAACACAGTCTAAGTCGGGGGGGGGGGTTCTAAGCTAACATATGGAATTGTTTTAAGATGGTCATACCAATGATCATATATTTAGCCATTTGATTTAGAATTTTAGGGTAGGGGTTTTAAGGCAGGAGTGTCAAACTCATTCCATGGAGGGCCTTGTGACTGCAGTTTTTTTTTCTTCAAATTAAGCCTGAGAAAACTAGGTGTGGGGAGTTCCTTACTAATTAGTGGGGATGGGTATCGTTAAGAATTTAACTGTATTACTACTCTTACCGATACTGCTTATCGATCCGGTACTTTAACGGTATTCTTATCGGTTCTTTTTGTTATTTTTTATGGAAAAAAAACAAAAACAAATTTAAAACAGAATCAACATTGCTTTATTTTCTGAAATGTAAAATAAATAATTATTTACAGCAAAAGAAACAGCAATGTTTTGAACAAATTACTATTATAGACAAATGTTGTGTTGATGGAAATGTAAAAAAATGAAATAAATAATATTTTCCTGCAAAAGAAAAGACAGTGTTATAGAACAACACGGATGGCGCCTGCAGGTAGGCTGCAAAGGGACTAACAGTTCTTAGCAGTTCTTCTGGAGAAGATCAACATATTTGCCTTCTCTGGCAGAAGTCGGGACCTCTCCTGGCTTATTGTGTTCCCTGCAGTCGAAAATACCCTCTCGCTAGGGGTGGAGGAGGCTTGAGCACAGAGGTAGCTTGTTGCAATGTTTGTGGAGAGGGGCAGAGTAGCTCTCTTCTCCCACCCCCATATCACAGGATCTTCAGCCACGGGGATGGGAGGCAGGCCTTTGTAGAGCTCGACCTCTAGGTCAACACGCTGGCTGAGGGTGAGGGACGAGGTGTCTTGTTGGATCGTCAACCTCAACTCCCTGTCCACCTCTGAGAAAAAGCTCCTCCAAGGCACTCCTTGTTTTGTACAATGGTGGGACTGTCTCCTCCATTTCCTCTCCTTCAGACTCTTGTTGTTGGTGCTCTGTGTCTGTCTGCGCCGGCTCCTCTGACAGCCCTGGCGTTGCTCTCAACAGTTGTCTTCCTCAGCCTGTCCCAGGTGGCGTCACTCACCGGCCTCCCTTTGAATCTGGGGTCCATTGCTGTGGCCTCATTTTTTAAAATGTATTTTACTTTTATTTAACCGGGCAAGTCAGTTAAGAACAAATTCTTATTTTCAATGACGGCCTAGGAATAGTGGGTTAACTGCTTTGTTCAGGGGCAGAACGACAGATTTTTACCTCGTCAGCTCAGGGATTCGATCTTACAACCTTTCGGTTACTAGTCCAACGCTCTAACCACTAGGCTACCTGCCTCCCCGATGCAGGAAAGCTTGAATGTCCTCAACCTGATAGCACTCGGAGAGGTTCTCCCACACCTCCTCTTTGATGGTTGCCACAGACGTTGTATCTTCATGCTTCACAGTGAAGTGCTCTTCCAGTTTGTGGAGGATGGGTTTGATCTGTCCACAGGTGGTGTTCTTTTCACATGACACACACAGTGTGGATGTATAGAGGATTCTTATGAGCTGGACAAACTCCTCAGCCTTATGGAAGGCCTCGTCCTTCAGACGGTCCAGGTTGTCCTTGGTCATTGCTTTTCTCAGTCGTGGGTCCAAGGCTGCTGCTTGGATCGCTGGATACTGATACTGCTTCATGAATCTCTCCATCATTAGATAGAACGAGTTTCATCTGGTCTTGACATCAAGGATGAGTGATGTTGCGGAATGCCTGAAACAACAAAAAACATTTAATTCCCTCAAACTAGAATATTGAATTAAATTGTTAAATGTGGGAATTAAAAAATAATACTTTAATAGATTGAACTGGCTTCTTACCAAGGAGCTGCTGTTTTTCCTTCAAAACTGTTTTGGACATCGAGGATCTCTTGAACCGTACGACCACTGCTCTGATTTGGGCTGCCCATTTATCAATGGAAGTTATTTGTAGATTTTCTGTGCTGCCAGATTCAATGTGTGTGCTAAGCATCCTATTTTTAAGATGAGTAGCCTCTTGATGGCAACATCCATATTGTCAGAATTATCAACAGTCACAGCTACAATCTTGCTCGGCTCCATCTCAAACTCTTCCAGAATGTCTGAGATCTCCTCTGCCACGACTTCACCAGTTTGTGATTTGTACACTGCCCTGGTGTGGAGGACCTTCTGTTTTACACTGCCCTGGGGTGGAGGACCTTCTGTTTTACACTGTCCTGGTGTGGAGGACCTTCTGTTTTACACTGTCCTGGTGTGGAGGACCTTCTGTTTTACACTGCCCTGGTGTGGAGGACCTTCTGTTTTACACTGCCCTGGTGTGGAGGACCTTCTGTTTTACACTGCCCTGGTGTGGAGGACCTTCTGTTTTACACTGCCCTGGTGTGGAGGACCTTCCGTTTTACACTGCCCTGGTGTGGAGGACCTTCTGTTTTACACTGTCCTGGAGGACCTTCTGTTTTACACTGCCCTGGTGTGGAGGACCTTCTGTTTTACACTGCCCTGGCGTGGAGGACCTTCTGTTTTACACTGCCCTGGCGTGGAGGACCTTCTGTTTTACACTGCCCTGGCGTGGAGGACCTTCTGTTTTACACTGCCCTGGCGTGGAGGACCTTCTGTTTTACACTGCCCTGGAGGACCTTCTGTTTTACACTGCCCTGGAGGACCTTCTGTTTTACACTGCCCTGGAGGACCTTCTGTTTTACACTGCCCTGGAGGACCTTCTGTTTTACACTGCCCTGGAGGACCTTCTGTTTTACACTGCCCTGGAGGACCTTCTGTTTTACACTGCCCTGGTGTAGAGGACCTTCTGTTTTACACTGCCCTGGTGTGGAGGACCTTCTGTTTTACACTGCCCTGGTGTGGAGGACCTTCTGTTTTACACTGCCCTGGTGTGGAGGACCTTCTGTTTTACACTGCCCTGGTGTGGAGGACCTTCTGTTTTACACTGTCCTGGTGTGGAGGACCTTCTGTTTTACACTGCCCTGGAGGACCTTCTGTTTTACACTGCCCCGGAGGACCTTCTGTTTTACACTGCCCTGGTGTGGAGGACCTTCTGTTTTACACTGCCCTGGTGTGGAGGACCTTCTGTTTTACACTGCCCTGGCGTGGAGGACCTTCTGTTTTACACTGCCCTGGCGTGGAGGACCTTCTGTTTTACACTGCCCTGGCGTGGAGGACCTTCTGTTTTACACTGTCCTGGCGTGGAGGACCTTCTGTTTTACACTGCCCTGGCGTGGAGGACCTTCTGTTTTACACTGCCCTGGTGTGGAGGACCTTCTGTTTTACACTGCCCTGGCTTGTGTAGTGTACTGTAACAGTGAGGTAGTGGTCCTGACAGAGGCTGGTCCACCTGTCTGATGTGATGGCCAGCTTTGGCATGTCCTTCAGCTCAGTGATCACAGCTCAGTGATCCCTATTTGGGGTTGAGGGCATTGCTCATCTCCCTACATTAAAAAGAGTTTGTGTTGAATTATCATTATTGAATTATTGTGTTGTTGTGTATTGTGGAGTGATGGGACTAACATACAACTCTTTTATACTACTATATCCTAAACATGAATACAACTCAATATATACTGACAGACTGTTACCTAAAGCCCTTGGACTCCACTGTTGCAAAGGGGTGTAGGCCTTTCACTATGAACTTGATCACGGCTAGGTGGCACTCATTCACCCTCTCCTCAGTCATCCTCCCACTAGCTGCCAGCGTGAAGGGGCTTTAGACTTGTCTTAGGCTTGGACCAGTGGTATTAGAGGGAGGAGTGGGTTGGTTCATTGTAGCTGCAACTTTAACAAAAAAGTTGCAAGATCTTTATATGAGTGATTGAATTTCTGAACACACCCACAGCTAAACAATCAGCTGGCTAATGGTTCCTTTTGATCATGAACCGAAGTTTGCATAATTTAGTTAACTCTGTGTGGGATCTAGGGATCTAGGCTGCTAGCATATATTTTATTTAACTAGGAAAGTCAGTTAAGAACAAATTCTTATTTACAATGACGGCCTACCAGAAGACAAAAGGCCTCCTGTGGGGACGGGGGATTAAAAAATAAATACAATATAGGACAACACACACATCGCAACAAGAGAGACAACATACCTAACGTAGATCGGACAACGAGAGATGCTCTACGAGCTAGGCAGTCAAACTGTGCATTTCTCTGCCTGTACATGATGCACTTTCCATAGATGTTTGGACAGATTGCTTGTGTTTTCGCCCTTACAAGAAAAACTCTTGTTGCACTTGAGGTAACAAGCTTTGTCAGCATCGACTCTGGTGAAGTGTAACCACACTTTTGAACGTTTTGTTCTCTCTGCCATCGTCACTAATTGAGAGCAGGGTCTTTCTTGTGTGTGTGTGTGTGTGTGTGTGTGTGTGTGTGTGTGTGTGTGTGTTGTCGCCTGAGAGATCTCACTTCTGGATTGGGAATAGAAAAAATGCATCATAGATGAATGTCTTCATTTTATTGCAAATTAGAAACGGTTGGTGAGAAAATGTACAAGATAATGTTTATGTAGCAATAATAATTAGGAAATTAGGTATTTTCTTAATTTCTCCAGTACCGAAAGCAGAACCGATAACGTCGGAGCTTATCGATACTACGGTCTTTCATAATTTAGCCCCGGGGCCCGTTGAATACCGGCTTTCAGTACCCATCCCTACTAATTACTGACCTTAATTCATCAATCAAGGACAAGGGAGGAGCAGAAATTCACAGACACTCTGCCCTCTGTGGAATGAGTTTGACACCTGTGCCATTAATTGTTTTTGGGATAAAAACATTGAATTTGGCCTCACTGCTTTTAGCCCATAGAAACACATCGAATAATAGCGTCATACATGGATAAACAGATTTCTTTTGGACATGTATTTAACCCCTTATTTTAGGCACTAAACTATCTCCATATACCGTACACACACTCCCATTCATTTTTAAAAACGGGTATTTGGCTAACTTCAGACTAGTCTTGTGGGGATCCTAGAACAAAACGTACGTGTTCGTGAGAGACTCACCTTTCCATAGAGGGGTCATATTAGTGTGTAGCACAAGAGGGGTCATATTAGTGTGTAGCACAAGAGGGTTCATATTAGTGTGTAGCACAAACTGTTTGGACGCTACAGACAGAAGTCTCACCTTTCCATAGAGGGGTCATATTAGTGTGTAGCACAAACTGTTTGGACGCTACAGACAGAAGTCTCACCTTTCCATAGAGGGGTCATATTAGTGTGTAGCCCAAACTGTTTGGACGCTACAGACAGAAGTTGGCAGATGGGCTGTACCGACTTCAGACGAGTCCCAAGACGCTTGTGGGGGTCGTAGGGCAAAACGGAGAACACCATCGTGTTCGTGAGAGTCTCATCTTCCCATAGAGGGGTAATAGTTTTATAGGCAAATGGTCTACAGTGGATTGAGATGCATCCCAAATAGATATCTCTAACTTCATAATCACTACAACACATTCAGAAGCTCCTGACCTCCTCAATGAGCTTGCTGTTGGTCTTCTCTATGGAGTCCATCTTGGCCTGCAGGTCAGTGACAGTGCAGCTCAGGTGTCTGTTCAGCTCCTCGATGTAGTGCTTCTGGTCCAATATGGCCGTCAACTTAGCATCACTGACAGAGAGGAGAGAATAACAGAGAGAAAGGGAGGAGTGTGGTTTATGTTGATGGTTTATCTTTGTATCACTGAGAAAGAGAAGAGGAGCGAGAGGAAAGGAAAATAGGAAAAACAAAGAGAGGAGTGTGTTTGGTGTGAGGGAGGAAAGACACTGTACTTACTCCTTAGTGGTCTCAGTGGTCATAGGGTCCTTCAGGTACAAGGAGAAGTCTATGACCCCCACCTGGGAGTCCAGGTCCTCTCCTTTGATACAGAGGTTAGCATCAATGATGTTTAGCCCCACCAGCATCCCTCCTATCACTGTCCCCTCCTCCTCCATCATCAACGCTCCTGGATCGTAGAACTCACTGTAGGAGGAAGGAGGCAGAGAGATTTCCTAAGATAGAGACAATAACTACTGTAAACATGAATAGGACTCAAAATGCTTACCGGAATGACATGTTTATCACACTGATCCAGTTCTAGCAACAGAGCCTTGCGCTGTACTCACCCCAGGATGTCCTTACGGTCCAGCAGGGCTTTCAGGTAGTCAGACAACTTCTTCTGCATCAGGGCCAGATGCAACCAGGCCCGAGCCCGACCCAACCCAGTCTTTAGCCCTGGCAGGTCTCTGGCACTGGTGGTAATATCAGCAGAATCAGGACACAGCTTCTGAACCAGCTCCAGAGGACCCCAGATAGACTTATTCTGATTGATGAATGACTTCTTCACTACAGAGAGAGAGAGGGAGATAGAAGAAAGGAGAATGTTTAGGTAGAGTTCAAAGGGTGGAAACTAGTGCCGCAAGAATGCTATAGTCTCCAACTCTGCTACTGGAGAGCAATTGGTTGTGCAGACTTTCACTCCAGCACTGAAGTAACAAAACTGACTGAGCGAATCAAGTCCGCAACACACCTAGTCGCGCTCCAGACTGAGGGTTGTCCGGTCACCCCTGTTCTAGAGCAAGTCTCACCTTTCAGTCCGTGTTTGAGGCACTGCTCCAGAACCACAAAGAACTGCTGCAGAGGCGGGTAGTCAGAGTCCATGGTTCTGCCCAAACTTAGAGAAGACTGGATCAGGCCCTTAATACTCAGCTTCATCATACTGAACAGGTTGGAGCGCTCCACAGCCATATGGTCCTTCACTGCTACAGACATAGAGAGAACTAGAGAGCGAGAGAGAGAGAGAAATTGCTCAATGTAATTGAAGAATCAATAGAATCTAACCCCTTCTGAGAAAATTAGAAAACTCTAAACAAACAACACAAAGAGTTATCTTTCCAAAACGGAGATGTGTGGGTAAACCACTTCTCCAATCTGTTTGTTATAGAGCCAAAGAACAAACAGAAAAAAAATATACATGATCAAATACAAATCCTAGAATCAACTATTAAAGGCTACCAGAACCCACTGGATTAGCCAATTACATTGAATGAACTACAGGACAAAATACAAACCTTCCAACCCAAAAAGGCCTGTGGGGTTGATGGTATCCTAAATTAAATATACAGACCACAAATTCCAATTGGCTATACTTAAACTCTTTAATATCACCCTCAGCTCTGGCATATTCCCCAATATTTGGAACCAAGGAGTGATCACCTCAAGCCACAAATTTGACCCCAATAACTAACGTGGGATATGTGTCAAAAGCAACCTTGGAAAATCCTCTGCATTATCATTACCAGCAGACTCGTACATTTCCTCAGTGAAAACAATGTACTGAGCAGATGCCAAATTGTCTTTTTGCCAAATTACTATATGACAGACCATGTATTCACCCTGTACACCCTAATTGACAAACAAACCAAAACAAAGGCAAAGTCTTCTAATGCTTTGTTGATTTCAAAAAGCGTTCGACTTAATTTGGCATGAGGGTCTGCTATACAAATGGATGGAAAGTGGTGTTGGGGGAAAAACATACGATGTAATAAAATCCATGTAAACAAACAACAAGTGTGTGGTAAAAATTGGCAAAAAATACACTTCTTCCCGCAGGGCCGTGGGGTGAGACAGGGCCGTGGGGTGAGACAGGGCCGTGGGGTGAGACAAGGTGGCAGCTTAAGCCCCACCCTCTTCAACATCTATATGTGCTTCTACACCTGCATTGCTTGCTGTTTGGGGTTTTAGGCTGGGTTTCTGTACAGCACTTCGAGATATTAGCTGATGTACGAAGGGCTATATAAAATAAACTTGATTTGATTTATATCAACGAATTGGTGAGGGCACTACAACAGTCTGCAGCACCCGGCCTCACCCTACTAGAATCTGAAATCAAATGTCTACTGTTTGCTGATGATCTGGTGCTTCTGTCCCCTACCAAGGAGGGCCTACAGCAGCACCTAGATCTTCTGCACAGATTCTGTCAGACCTGGGCCCTGACAGTAAATCTCAGTAAGACAAAAATAATGGTGTTCCAAAAAAGGTCCAGTCGCCAGGACCACAAATACAAATTCCATCTAGACACCGTTGCCATAGAACACACAAAAAACTATACATACCTCAGCCTAAACATCAGCGCCACAGGTAACTTCCGCAAAGCTGTGAACGATCTGAGAGACAAGGCAAGTAGGGCCTTCTATGCCATCAAAAGGAACATACAATTCAACATACCAGTTAGGATCTGGCTAAAAGTACTTGAATCAGTTATAGAACCCATTGCCCTTTATGCTTGTGAGGTCTGGGGTCCGCTCACCAACAAAGAATTCACAAAATGGGACAAACACCAAATTGAGACTCTGCATGCAGAATTTGGCAAAAATATCCTCCGCGTACAACGTAAAACACCAAATAATGCATGCAGAGCAGAATTAGGCTAATTATCAAAATCCAGAAAAGAGCTGTTAAATTCTACAACCACCTAAAAGGAAGCGATTCCCAAACCTTCCATAACAAAGCCATCACCTACAGAGAGATGAACCTGGCGAAGAGTCCCCTAAGCAAGCTGGTCCTGGGGCTCTGTTCACAAACAGACCCCCAGGACAGCAACACAATTAGACCCAACCAAATCATCCAATTTGTAAGTCGCTCTGGATAAGAGCGTCTGCTAAATGACTTAAATGTAAATGTTAAATGTAAATGTAAATCATGAGAAAACAAAAAGATAATTACTTAACACATTGGAAAGAATTTATATATTTTTTAAAAGAGCAAACTAGAATGCTATTTGGACCGAAACAGAGAGTACACAGTGGCAGAATACATGACCACTGTGACTGACCCAACATTATGGAAAGCTTTGACTATGTACAGACTCACTGAGCATAGCCTTGCTATTGAGAAAGGCCACCGTAGGCAGACCTGGCTCTCAAGAGAAGACAGGCTATGTGCACACTGCCCACAAAATGAAGTGGAAACTGAGCTGCACTTCCTAACTTCCAGCCAAATGTATGACCATAGAGACACATATTTCCCTCAGATTACACAGACCAACAAAGAATTTGAAAACCAATACAATTTTGATTAACTCCCATATCTACTGGGTGAAATACCACAGTGTGCCATCACAGCAGCAAGATTTGCGACCTGTCGCCACAAGAAAAAGGGCAACCAGAAGAACAAATGCCATTGTAAATACAACCCATATTTATTTTATATTTTGTACTTTAACTATTTGCACATCATTACAACACTATATATGAACATAATGACATTTGAAATGTCTTTATTCTTTTGGAACTTTTGAGTGTATTACTGTTAATTTTGTATTGTTTATTTCACTTTAACTTATTATCTATTTCACTTGTATTGGCAGTGTAAACATGTTTCCCATGACAATAAAGACCTTAAATTGAAATGTGGAGATAAAAATAGGTGGGAAGAGATCATAAACTGAGTTTCTGTGCAAAAGTAATTTAAAAAAAACACTAAAACATGACCACGGATAAATATAGAGTGTTAGTCTAGATTTATGTTGCCAATCTAATTTCCTCGCTAGGCAGGAGTCATGTGCTTTGTTGACAGCAAAGACGCAGAAGAGGGAAGTAGTTCAGCACGTAACTCCCTAGTAAGTTTTTATGCTTCCATATTGGCGTGAAATACAATAACCTTACGTGCCTGGTAGGTATTGGTTAGTGTTGTTGTCATTCTCGGTAGACTTTAGTTTAGTCGGACTGGTAGGAGAGCTAGCGGCAGATCCCGACGATGTTGCGTTTCTCAAAGCTGCACCGTAGGTGACCCCACTGCTGATCGTCTCGGTCGCCTTCCGTGCCAGCGACAGGATCGGTGTTGACCAATTGCTCTCGATCGCCGGTTTGTCTATTGGCGCCTCTTCATCGCTGCTAATGCCAACAGGGTGGCTGTCTGGAAGAACTTCCCAAACTTTGGGTTCCTCTTTAACATCGCTTTCTTCAACAACTGTATTTGTTTCCCTTACCTCATCGGCCATTTTTTTTTTTTTTTTTTTTTTATAATGGAACATGTGACTGCAGGCCAGAGCAATCGTCTATGATGCCTGCGAGAAGTCCAAAGTAATCGAGTTATGATTTTCAGTGATTCAGTACTTGTTCTTTTATTCGTTTCACATCGTTTAACTTGTTTTCTTTCTATATAAATAGTCAAAATAATATGTTACGAAATTTTTAAGCGATGCTAACTATTGGGGACAACAGCCAATGTTTATGAGGTTATAGATGTGTATCCGTTTCAAGCCACTAGATGTCCCTATTGATATTGCCCCGTGTTCTTCAGGTGTGTTAAACAGCGTATGAAGGTATATGATGAAACTGAGGTTACAGACCTAGAACTGCATTCAGATCAGTAGCTTTTGGTTGACAACATATTATTATAGATTTAAACCAGTGTAAACACATGTTTAGCTGGTTTCCAGGTTATAGATTAAGTCTAGTCCTGGACTAAGGGGATCTTTCAATAGGGAATCTCCATTGAATCTCCATGGTTTTTAGTCCATGACCAGGCATATTAAACTGTGCCCTATTATTAAACTGACCCTGAATGTCTTAATTTGCAATATTTTTCTATTAATGTAGTCACAGGTCTAACGCTAACTTTTCATAAGTCCTGTATTCATATTCATTCAAATGATACAGAACGAGGCACAATGTGATCAGCGATATGATGTGACACAAAGCACTTTTATGTTATTTTTTTCAACTAAAATGCCTAAACAGTCAACAAACATAGACAAATTTTTATTTAGCCTACATTAGTTTGTTGTAACTTTATAACCCATGTATATGGCTTAAACCACTCTATAAGTACAGTTGAAGTTGGAAGTTTACATACACTTAGGTTGGAGTCATTAAAACTTGTTTTTTAACCACTCCACAAATTTATCGTGAACAAACTATAGTTTTGGCAAGTCGGTTATTACATCTACTTTGTGCATGACACAAGTAATTGTTCCAACAATTTTTTACAGACAGATTATTTCACTTATAATTCACTGTATCACAGTTACAGTGTGTCAGAAGTTTACATATACTAAGTTGACTGTGCCTTTAAACAACTTGGAAAATTCCAGAAAATGACAGGCTAATTGACATAATTTGAATCAATTGGAGGTGTACCTGTGGATATATTTCAAGGCCTCCCTTCAAACCCAGTGCCTCTTTGCTTGACATCATGGGAAAATCAAAAGAAATCAGCCAAGACCTCAGAAAAAATAATCGTAGACCTCCAGAAGTCTGGTTCATCCTTGGGAGCAATTTCCAAACGCCTGAAGGTACCACGTTCATCTGTATAAACAATAGTACGCAAGTATAAACACCATGGGACCACGCAGCCGTCATACGGCTCAGGAAGGAGACTCGTTCTGTCTCCTAGAGATGAGCGTACTTTGGTGCGAAAAGTGCAAAACAATCCCAGAACAACAGCAGAGGACCTTGTGAAGATGCTGGAGGAAACAGGTACAAAAGTATCTATCCTATATTGACATAACCTAAAAGGCCGCTCAGTAAGGAAGAATCCACTGCTCCAAAACCGCAATATGAGTCTTCCAAATGGACAAGGACCCCAAGCATACTTCCAAAGTTGTGGCAAAATGGCTTAAGGACAACAAAGTCAAGGTATTGGAGTGGCCATCACAAAGCCCTGACCTCAATCCTATGGAAAATTTGTGGGCAGAACTGAAAAAGCATGTGCGAGCAAAGAGACCTATAAACCTGACCCAGTTACAACAGCTCTATCAGGAGGAATGGGACAAAATTCACCCAACTTATTGTGGGAAGCTTGTGGAAGACTACCCGAAACGTTTGACCCAAGTTAAACAATTTAAAGGTATGTAAACTTCTGACCCACTGGGAGTGTGATGAAAGAAATACAAGCTGAAATAAATAATTCTCTCCACTATTATTCTGACATTTCACATTCTTAAAATAAAATGGTGATCCTAACTGATTTAAGACAGGGAATTTTGACGAGGATTAAATGTCAGGAATTGTGAAAGACTTAGTTTAAATGTATTTAGCTAAGGTGTGTGTAAACTTCCGACTTCAACTGTATAAACCATTATAATAAGGTGTATAGCGTATAAACATGTTGTGATAATTACATTGAGCAAAAATATTAATGCAACATTGACCTCCATTTGCCTCATGCAGCGCAACACATCTCCTACACATATTGTTGATCAGGCTGTTGATTGTGGCCTGTGGAATGTTGTTCCATTACGCTTCAATGGCTGTGCGAAGTTGCTGGATATTGGCTGGAACTCGAACACACCGTCATACACGTCAATCCAGAGCATCCCAAACATGCTCAATGGGTGACATGTCTGGTGAGTATGCAGGCCATGGAAGAACTGGGACATTTTCAGCCTCCAGGAATTGTGTACAGATCCTTGCGACATGGGGCTGTGCATTATCATGCTGAAACATGAGGTGATGACGGCGGATGAATGGCACAACAATGGGCCTCAGAGTCTTGTCACGGTATTTCTATGCATTCAAATTGCCATAGATAAAATGCAATTTTGTTTGTTGTCCGTACCATATGCCTGCCCATATCATAACTCCACCCTCACCATGGGGCCCCCTGTCCACAACGTTGACATCAGCAAACCGCTCGCCCACACGCCGCCATCTGCCCGGTACAGTTGAAATCGGGATTCACCCATGAAGAGCGCACTTTTCCAGCATGCCAGTGGCCATTGAAGGTGAGCAGTTTCCCACTGAAGTTAGTTACGATGCCGAACTGCAGTCAGGTCAAGACCCTGGTGAGGACATCGAGCATGCAGATGAGCTTCCCTGAGACAATTCCTAACAGTTTGTGCAGAAATTATTCGGATGTGCAAACCCACAGTTTCATCAGCTGTCTGGGTGGCTGGTCTCAGACGATCCCGCAGGTTTGAAGTCAGATATGGGGGTGCTGGGCTGGCGTGGTTACACGTGGTCTGCGGTTGTGAGGCCGGTTGGACATACTGCCAAATTCAATTCTCTGGAAACAGCTCTGGTGGACATTCATGCAGTCAGCATGCCAATTGCATGCTCCATCAAAACTTGAGACATCTGTGGAGTTGTGTTGTGTGACAAAACTACACATTTTAGAGTGGCCTTTTATTGTCCCCAGCACAAAGTGCACTTGTGTAATGATCATGCTGTTTAATCTGGTTCATGATATGCCACACCTGTCCAGTGGATGGATTCTTTTGGCAAAGAGAAATGCTCACTAACAAGGATGTAAACAAATTTGTGAACAAAATTTGAGAGAAATAATATTTGTGTGCATATGGAACATTTCTGGTATATTATGTTTCAGCTCATAAATCATGGGACCAACACTTTACATGTTGCGTTTATATTTTGTTATTCAGTATAGATTACAGTAGCCTACTGTAGAGGCGTGGTCGAGCCAGTCTATATAAATCGTGACGCCTTTAGTCTGGCGCTCCTTCTACTCGTCCCGACTCTGCAAAGGCTGTGTTTGTGTGCGCCACCGTAAGCCGCTACCCGAGACGCGCCCGGCATCTTGAATAAGAAAGTCCTACTGAGAAAAGACATAGGCCTACTAGGAACTTTTTAAGGGTAGCAATATCGAGTACGTGGACAAGATATAGGAAAACGATATACAGTGATTTTTGCAGAATTACAGTTGGTGGTGATTTGAAGTTCGAAGACATGAGGATTCTACGAGTTGCGCTCCTGCTCGTCCATGCATTTGGTAAGTATCAAGTTACACTTTTATATCTCAAGTCAGATTATATAGTTCCTTTTCTGTAGCGTTTATACTTTAACATTGGATTAACTATTGGTGGTAATAGTTTCTCCTAGACTTGATTCCTCCTAAGTGGTCTATTTCGTATTCATAAGAGACATGTCTTGGAGTTACACTTGTTGACTGTACAAGAGTGTGAACTTTTCAAGCATGACCTTCTGAGCATGTCTCATACACTTTTAAAAGAAGAGTTAATGATTTTCATAAGGTGTAGGCCAGCCTATGCTATTCAAGAACGAAGTGTGGTCATACTTCTATTTTAAAACATGCTTTATGTAACTGGATATACTTATTTTTAACTCATATTCTTGAACATTAGCTAACTGTCTGTCTATGCAACATTTTGTGTACCATAGCCAAGCAGGATTATAGTCTCTCCTGTACAGAATACTGTACATGCATGATGTTTATGGGTGCCTCACAGTTCT